>NW_027006842.1:0-102523 GCF_036934945.1 Oncorhynchus masou masou
CCACCACACACCACACTAGTACTCTAATCTGGTTCCCTGCTCTGACCACCACATACCACACTAGGACTCTAATCTGGTTCCCTGCTCTGACCACCACACACCACACTAGGACTCTAATCTGGTTTCCTGCTTTGACCACCACACACCACACTAGAACTCTAATCTGGTTCCCTGCTCTGACCACCACACACCACACTAGGACTCTAATCTGGTTTCCTGCTTTGACCACCACACACCACACTAGAACTCTAATCTGGTTCCCTGCTCTGACCACCACACACCACACTAGGACTCTAATCTGGTTCCCTGCTCTGATCACCACACACCACACTAGGACTCTAATCTGGTTCCCTGCTCTGACCACCACACACCACACTAGGACTCTAATCTGGTTCCCTGCTCTGACCACCACACACCACACTAGAACTCTAATCTGGTTCCCTGCTCTGACCACCACACACCACACTAGGACTCTAATCTGGTTCCCTGCTCTGACCACCACACACCACACTAGAACTCTAATCTGGTTCCCTGCTCTGACCACCACACACCACACTAGGACTCTAATCTGGTTCCCTGCTCTGACCACCACACACCACACTAGGACTCTAATCTGGTTCCCTGCTCTGACCACCACACACCACACTAGGACTCTAATCTGGTTCCCTGCTCTGACCACCACACACCACACTAGGACTCTAATCTGGTTCCCTGCTCTGACCACCACACACCACACTAGGACTCTAATCTGGTTCCCTGCTCTGACCACCACACACCACACTAGAACTCTAATCTGGTTCCCTGCTCTGACCACCACACACCACACTAGGACTCTAATCTGGTTCCCTGCTCTGACCACCACACACCACACTAGAACTCTAATCTGGTTTCCTGCTCTGATCACCACACACCACACTAGGACTCTAATCTGGTTCTCTGCTCTGACCACCACACACCACACTAGGACTCTAATCTGGTTCCCTGCTCTGACCACCACACACCACACTAGGACTCTAATCTGGTTCCCTGCTCTGACCACCACACACCACACTAGGACTCTAATCTGGTTCCCTGCTCTGACCACCACACACCACACTAGGACTCTAATCTGGTTCCCTGCTCTGACCATCACACACCACACTAGAACTCTAATCTGGTTCCCTGCTCTGACCACCACACACCACACTAGGACTCTAATCTGGTTCCCTGCTCTGACCACCACACACCACACTAGAACTCTAATCTGGTTCCTTGCTCTGACCACCACACACCACACTAGGACTCTAATCTGGTTCCCTGCTCTGACCACCACACACCACACTAGGACTCTAATCTGGTTCCCTGCTCTGACCACCACACACCACACTAGGACTCTAATCTGGTTCCCTGCTCTGACCACCACACACCACACTAGGACTCTAATCTGGTTCCCTGCTCTGACCACCACACACCACACTAGGACTCTAATCTGGTTCCCTGCTCTGACCACCACACACCACACTAGGACTCTCTGGATCAACACAGTACAGTATAGTACAGTATAGTACAGTATAATATAGTACAGTATAGTACAATATAATACAGTATAGTACATTATACTACAGAATTGTTGAATACTCATTTCTGATTGGTTAGAATGACATTCTAGAATGGACATTTAAACCAGACAATGGGACAGTTGGAAAAGATATCCAGACAGCTTGCAATCATGACACAATATGCATCTACACATGCAGACCGTAGTTATTACACTTACAGAAAGCTAAACCAACAACTACACAAACTGAAATGGGATACATTGTAAACGCAGGTCCTTGATGTAAACACTTACTGTAGCTAGCATTGATTTGTTTTTGCAGAGTCATTATTTGGAGCATTTGATGACCTGACGTGGTAAGTGATGAACATGAATTTCTCCGGTCCCCTCCTCCATTAAATCTGTCCAATCCTCCCACATGTTTCTAGTTTGACCTGCTGTTCTCAGTAACTGATCTTTTGAAGTCAGTTGTCATATTGTCAGGTTTGCTAGCTACAAACCATCGCGGTACGGCGTGGGACTCGATGCCAGGACTTCTATCTCCATCCAGCCACGGAAGCAATGAGTGTTCTCCAGACGTCAAACAGCTTTGCTGCTTTGGATCCTGAGGTTCCAGCGCCTTCAGATCCGCGGTCGTCTGATCCCGAAGAGTCTTCTTCTGCTCGCGCTGTGTCTGCTCCTGGAGCTCTGATCCCGAAGAGTCTTCTTCTGCTCGCGCTGTGTCTGCTCCTGGAGCTCTGATCCCGAAGAGTCTTCTTCTGCTCGCGCTGTGTC
Organism: Oncorhynchus masou masou; assembly: GCF_036934945.1. Lineage (NCBI taxonomy): Eukaryota > Metazoa > Chordata > Actinopteri > Salmoniformes > Salmonidae > Oncorhynchus > Oncorhynchus masou. Next base: position 2,312 of record NW_027006842.1, read on the forward strand.
TGCTCCTGGAGCTCCCCGAAGAGTGGAGCTGTGTCTGCTCCTGATCCCGAAGAGTCTTCTTCTGCTCGCGCTGTGTCTGCTCCTGGAGCTCTGATCCCGAAGAGTCTTCTTCTGCTCGCGCTGTGTCTGCTCCTGGAGCTCTGATCCCGAAGAGTCTTCTTCTGCTCGCGCTGTGTCTGCTCCTGGAGCTCTGATCCCGAAGAGTCTTCTTCTGCTCCTGGTCTGCTCCTGGAGCTCTGATCCCGAAGAGTCTTCTTCTGCTCGCGCTGTGTCTGCTCCTGGAGCTCTGATCCCGAAGAGTCTTCTTCTGCTCACGCTGTGTCTGCTCCTGGAGCTCTGATCCCGAAGAGTCTTCTTCTGCTCGCGCCTTGTCTGCTCCTGGAGCTCTGATCCCGAAGAGTCTTCTTCTGCTCGCGCTGTGTCTGCTCCTGGAGCTCTGATCCCCATGACCTGTGGTGTCCAAGTTGGAAAAACCAAGAATAAAAATGGATCTGTGCTGAAGGCGTGGGAAGAAAACAATCATGTTAAACGGCCAGCGCTTTAATCAGGAGCTCCATGGGAAAGTGGCAATCCAAGATACACGCACACTTGTTTTCCAGGTGCTAAAGTCACCAAATTAATTAGAGTTTTGACAGTAGTCAAGAACAGTTGTGTTGCACGTTGGTTCAAATGACATTACGGGAGTGAAGTCTGAGAGACTCAGAAACAACTTCTTGTTGCTCTTGGAAACAGCTTGAAGCCTTGCAGGAAGAGTCGTTATCTCAGGACCAATCACATCTCCTCGCCGCTGTGGGACTGAGAGTTTTAGTCGTATGTGGTCTTTTCATCCAAGGCTGATGCGTCTTTCTAAAGACATGGACACGTCATTTTTTGACCATTTGGATTGTTTTTGGAAAAAGCAGAGGTACTTCGTCAATGATGGATTTCACCTCAGTGTAAATGGCGTCCGCCTGCTATCATCCAACATGGAAAAGGTACTTAAACAAAATGATAAAGGGCTCGTCCCAGTATAGCAAGAGCAAGTATTGTATCAGATGTAGGGGTAATGTACTTAGTAATCTTGTCCCCATTCACTTGGTTCACACTGGCGATTATACTAAACTGATTGTCTAAACACCTCAAGTACCCCGCTCGATATCAACAATCCACATGTTTTTTTTAACTATAAGGGACTTGGTTTTTTACATTTGAATATGCGTAGTATATTGTCAAATGTTGATTTTATTAAGATTTTAGTTTCTCAGGCTAGTCCTGATTTCTTTGTTTTATCTGAAACTTGGTATCAAGGAATTGTAATGATGCAGATATTGGACTGGATGGGTACAATGTTTTTAGAGCTGACAGGATGAGTAGAGGGGGAGGAGTGGCTATCTATGCTAAAATGACCTCTCCATTGCACTAATTAAATCTGTCTCCATTCCAAATCCATTTGAAGTGTTAGCTCTAAGTCTTATATTCGGTAACAACGTCTAGTTACAGTTGTTGGAGTATATCTCCCACCTTCTGCTCGTAAGAATATGCTTAGCCATTTAACTAAATGATTAGCCACTTTTATATCAACTGAAGTCATTTCCTAGGATGTTTTAACTTTGATTGGAAAACACAGGACTCGGACAGTTTAAGACTTTTCTACTGAGGTAAATCTCACACAATGAATCACTGAGCCAACAAGGCCAACTCTTAAGGTGCCTACAAAGGCCTCATTGCTTGATTATATACTAACAAATGCACCTGAGAAATATAGAGCTGGCGGAGTATTTCCACTAGGTGTCAGTGATCACTGCTCCATTCTGTGTGTTAGAGATGTCAGAATTCATAGGGACAAACCTCGTATTCTCACCAAAATAAATGACAGAAACTTTAGAGAACAAGCTTTCTTACAGGATCTTGAATCTATTTGTAATGTACTAGTGTTTTTATTTCCATTGCCGATAGACACATTCCATACACTAAGGTTAGAGTAAAGAATAGATCACACCCATGGTTTATTCAGACATTTCTGATGCTATTCGTTTAAGAAATGTAGCAGAGAAACGTCTTCCAGCTCTGACTGGCTGACTTTTAGGCAGCTGGGAAACCTGTGCATCAGACTTGTTAGAAGAACAAAATCAGATAACTATGTGACCAGCTTAAATGACTGTTTATTATGGGAATCCAGGCAAATTCTGGAAAGTAGTTAAAACATTTAAGAACAATATGCACTCTACACTCCCAAATCAGATAGGGTTGGATACTGGACTCATTACTGATAACAATGACTTTGCTAATGCCGTCAACAATCACTTCATTGCAGCAGACAATCTTGTTGAGAAAATGTTGACCACAAATGAATGAAGAAAAGATGCATATGAAGGGATTATATTTGAGTATGTTGATGCTGGTGGTCAGGGTTTCTCTCTAAGCCTCTTCACAGAGGAGAAAGTTATTGGTGTCTTGCTAGCCATAGACACTAAGAAAGCAACAGGGGCTGACAAACTTGACCCAGGGTTGCTGGCTAGAGCTGCACCACGTGTCTCTGGTACTCTTACTCATATTTTTAACCTCACGTTGACTTCTGAGGTCACACCTAAGATTTGGAAAACTGCCTATGTGCTGCCTCTGCACAGAGGTGGGGTTACTGGTGACCTTGATAACTATCAACCAATCGCTAAGCTGTCTTGTATTGCAAAAATGTTAGAGTCATTGGTAAATGTACAGCTGTGCTCGTTCTTGTCTGACTGTCACGCCCTGATCTGTTTCACCTGTCCTTGTGCTTGTCTCCACCCCCCTCCAGGTGTCACCCATCTTCCCAGTTTTCCCTTGTGTATTTATACCGGTGTTCTTTGTCTGTTGCCAGTTTGTCTTGTTCGTTTAAGCTCACCAGCGTTTTTCCTGTCAGCTCCTATCGTTTCCCAGCCTCTCTTTCCTAGTCCTCCGGGTTTTGACCTTTGCCTGTCCTGACCCTGTAACCCTCCCGCCTGACCCTGAGCCTGCCGTCCTGTACCTTTGCTCCACTTCTGGATTACTGAACCCTGCCTGTCCCTGACCCTGAGTCCGCCTGCCGTCCTGCACCTTTGCCTTACCCTGGATTTGCAACCCCTGCCTGCCTTGACCTCTCATTGCCTGCCCCTGTTGCTACAATAAACAGTGTTACTTCAACAGTCTGCATCTGGGTCTTACCTTGATTCCTGATACTGACAACTGCGTTCTGAACAAATTCCAGTCCGGTTACTATCACAGCCACCACACTGGTTGTAAATGATTTTGTAAGACCCTTGGATAAGAAGTTGAACTGTGTTGCTTTGTTTGTTGACCTGTCGAAGGCTTTAGATACAGTTGATCATTCTTTTCTGCCTGAGAGACTGACCTCATTGGGGTTGGCCTCAGACACATGTTTGTGGTTTCAGAATTATCTTGGCGATAGATCTCAGGTTATTATTGCAGATGGGGTACAATCAGATTTTGTCACTGTACACAAAGGAGTCCCACAAGGTTCGATTTTAGGTCCTTTATTATTCATTATATGCATAAATGATATCTGTAACTCAGTGAAAAAATGTAAGTTTACTTTCTACACTGATGACACAGTACTATACAGTGGGGCAAAAAAGTATTTAGTCAGCCATCAATTGTGCAAGTTCTCCCACTTAAAAAGATGAGAGAGGCCTGTAATTTTCATCATAGGTACACTTCAACTATGACAGACAAAATGAGAAAAAAAAATCCAGAAAATCAAATTGTAGGATTTTTAATGAATTTATTTGCAAATTATGGTGGAAAATAAGTATTTGGTCACCTACAAAACAAGCAAGATTTCTGTCTCACAGACCTGTAACTTCTTCTTTAAGAGGCTCCTCTGTCCTCCACTCGTTATCTGTATTAATGGCACCTGTTTGAACTTGTTATCAGTATAAAAGACACCTGTCCACAACCTCAAACAGTCACACTCCAAACTCCACTATGGCCAAGACCAAAGAGCTGTCAAAGGACACCAGAAACAAAATTGTAGACCTGCACCAGGCTGGGAAGACTGAATCTACAATAGGTAAGCAGCTTGGTTTGAAGAAATCAACTGTGGGAGCAATTATTAGGAAATGGAAGTCATACAAGACCACTGATAATCTCCCTCGATCTGTGGCTCCATGCAAGATCTAACCCCGTAGGGTCAAAATGATCACAAGAATGGTGAGCAAAAATCCCAGAACCACACGGGGGGACCTAGTGAATGACCTGCAGAGAGCTGGGACCAAAGTAACAAAGCCTACCATCAGTAACACACTACGCCGCCAGGGACTCAAATCCTGCAGTGCCTGCTTAAGCCAGTACATGTCCAGGCCCGTCTGAAGTTTGCTCGAGAGCATTTGGATGATCCAGAAGAAGATTGGGAGAATGTCATATGGTCAGATGAAACCAAAATATAACTTTTGGTAAAAACTCAACTCGTCGTGTTTGGAGGACAAAGAATGCTGAGTTGCATCCAAAGAACACCATACCTACTGTGAAGCATGGGGTGGAAACATCATGCTTTGGGGCTGTTTTTCTGCAAAGGGACCAGGACGACTGATCCGTTTAAAGGAAAGAATGAATGGGGCCATGTATCGTGAGATTTTGAGTGAAAACCTCCTTCCATCAGCAAGGGCATTGAAGATGAAACGTGGCTTTCAGCATGACAATGATCCCAAACACACCGCCCAGGCAACGGAAGGAGTGGCTTCGTAAGAAGCATTTCAAGGTCCTGGAGTGGCCTAGCCAGTCTCCAGATCTCAAACCCATAGAAAATCTTTGGAGGGAGTTGAAAGTCCGTGTTGCCCAGCAACAGCCCCAAAACATCACTGCTCTAGAGGAGATCTACATGGAGGAATGGGACAAAATACAAGCAACAGTGTGTGAAAACCTTGTGAAGACTTACAGAAAACATAAACTTTTGTTATTGACCAAATACTTATTTTCCACCATAATTTGCAAATAAATTCATTAAAAATGCTACAATGTGATTTTCTGGATTTTTTTTTTCATTTTGTCTGTCATAGTTGAAGTGTACCTTTGATGAAAATTACAGGCCTCTTTCATTTTTTTAAGTGGAAGAACTTGCACAATTGGTGGCTGACTAAATACCTTTTTGCCCCACTGTATATAGAACAATCTAGAACAGGATGATCTATTTTGGATGCAATTTGAATGGAGTTGATGGATAGAGAGAAAGACAGAGTGCTCCTTCGTGATATTCGAGTGACAGGCTGTTTTAAAACTCTGTAGCTGCGATAAAATAAAATAAAACATCTTTACAATATAAAAAAAATAAGATGACCCAGATGGAGCCAGATGGAGATGGTAAATTACATGCACATTCATTCTTTATATTTATATTACTGTATCATAGACTATGCTGCAGAAAATGTAGGAATACCCTGCATTATGAACTGTGTTCCATACTGAGATGGGCTGTCTGTCCCCACCCTGAGATGGGCTGTCTGTCCCCACCCTGAGATGGGCTGTCTGGCCCAACCCTGAGATGGGCTGTCTGTCCCCACCCTGAGATGGGCTGTCTGTCCCCACCCTGAGATGGGCTGTCTGTCCCCACCCTGAGATGGGCTGTCTGTCCCCACCCTGAGATGGGCTGTCTGGCCCAACCCTGAGATGGGCTGTCTGTCCCCACCCTGAGATGGGCTGTCTGTCCCCACCCTGAGATGGGCTGTCTGGCCCAACCCTGAGATGGACTGTCTGGCCCCACCCTGAGATGGGCTGTCTGGCCCCACCCTGAGATGGGCTGTCTGGCCCCACCCTGAGATGGGTTCTCTGTCCCCACCCTGAGATGGGCTGTCTGTCCCCACCCTGAGATGGGCTCTCTGTCCCCACCCCTGTCTGTCCCCACCCTGAGATGGGCTGTCTGTCCCCACCCTGAGATGGGCTGTCTGTCCCCACCCTGAGATGGGCTGTCCCCAACCCTGACCCCCCACCCTGAGATGGGCTCTCTGTCCCCACCCTGAGATGGGCTGTCTGTCCCCACCCTGAAATGGGCTGTCTGTCCCCACCCTGAGATGGGCCCCCCCACCCTGAGATGGGCTGTCTGTCCCCACCCTGAGATGGGCTCTCTGTCCCCACCCTGAGATGGACTGTCTGTCCCCACCCTGAGATGGACTGTCTGTCCCCACCCTGAGATGGGCTGTCTGTCCCCACCCTGAGATGGGCTCTCTATCCCCACCCTGAGATGGGCTGTCTGTCCCCACCCTGAGATGGGCTCTCTGTCCCCACCCTGAGATGGGCTGTCTGTCCCCACCCTGAGATGGGCTGTCTGTCCCCACCCTGAGATGGGCTGTCTGTCCCCACCCTGAGATGGGCTGTCTGTCCCCACCCTGAGTGTTGATGTTTCATTATGCAGAGGCCGTAGAGAAGACAGATTTAGACATCACATATAATTTACCATTTCCATTCCACGCCTTGCTGTTCATATAAATAATTTATTATCATGTACTGGTTTCTCTCTGTTATTTATTCTGGGTAAAGGGAGTGGTTTGGCCAGTAAATCGCTGTAGTTCTCGGTAACCGGGTTCCCACCATTCAACCCCAGGCAGAAGAGGGCAGCAGTCATTCAGCTGGGTTTAATGACCAAGTCCTATTAGCCACATCCTGGGGAGCTTCTACACACACACACACACACACACACACACACACACACACACACACACACACACACACACACACACACACACACACACACACACACACACACACACACACACACACACACACACACACACACTACAGGCCTCTGAGTGGGAGGGAGGTGATTATGGCTGATCAGTAGGTGTGAGGTGAGTGGAGTCCTGCTGCTAGGAGGTAATTATAGACTTTCTCATCCTCTCTTATCCTCTGCTCCCCTCTCCTTCTCCTCCTCTCACCCTTCCCTCTTCTCTCCTCCTCCTCTCACCCTTCCCTCTTCTCCTCTCACCCTCCCCTCCCCTCTCCTCCTCCTCTCCTCCTTTCACCCTTCCCTCTTCTCTCCTCCTCCTCCTCCTCTCACCCTTCCATCTTCTCCTCTCATCCTCCCCTCCCCTCTCATCCTCTCCTCCTCACCCTTCCCTCTTCTCCACTCATTCTCCCCCCTCCTCCTCCCCCTCTTCTCCTCTCATCCTCCCCTCCCTCCTCTCCTCCTCTCACCCTTCCCTCTTCTCCTCTCATCCTCCCCTCCCCTCTCCTACTCTCCTCCTCTCACCCTTCCCTCTTCTCCACTCATTCTCCCCCCCTCCTCCTCCTCTTCTCCTCTCTCCCTTCCCTCTTCTCCACTCATTCTCCCCCCTCCTCCTCCTCTTCTCCTCTCTCCCTTCCCTCTTCTCCTCTCATCCTCCCCTCCCCTCTCCTGGTCTCAGACTGGCAGGGCTCTCATCATTAGGCCCAGGCGTCCCTTCTCACCACATGACCAGTCCAGGTTAAGAAAACTCAACATGGCTTCCATTGTCACTTCAGGATATTCATTGAAATTGCATTCAAAAGTGCCATTTGTTTTTAATGAAGATTTGATCAACTTATGAATTGAATTCACTTTCTGAATTGACTGATTTGAACTGGAATTGACACAAACCCTGCCACAGACACATGTACAGTACATCTCTAGCGATACTAAACCAGGTTAGTGCATAAGTTAGTACATATTCTGTTTTGTTGGTTAATCATTTCATTTCATATGTGAACCATTACAGTATACTGTAGTTCGATTCCTTCTTAAATACTGATTTTTGTTTTACTCTCAGAATATCTACATTTAAAAATACAGCAGAGATATCAATTTCATAGAAAAATATATTCAGCCTTATCATCATACAAGTGATCGTTTGTTCATTTAAGAAATGATAAAGAAGTAACTTTGATCTCAAAGAGAAGTTAAAAGAGAAGCGTGCACACCTGCAGCTTCCTGGACCAGGGTTTAGGCTCCAGCTCTCTATGCAGATAAGCAGAGGTAGAATCTACTGCCATGATAGTTATTTGATCATCAGTAAACCGTGTTTGAATCCAGGGAGATATTTTCCTAGCAGTACAGTAAATATGGTTTAGCTAACAGTGACAGTACAGTACATCACAAGCCACTGCTGTAGCTGTGTGAAGCTGTCTAGGGGTTGTTGTTCGTGCTCCAGGTAGAAATGACCATTATCCAGTGTTGTTGTTGTCGTCTATCCTCTGGTGGCCACGTTCCCCTGAGGGTGTGTCTCTCCCTCGAAGACTATATTGTCATAGTGATGTGGTTGCCAGGCCTCGGTGGGGGGTTGAGGAGTCAGGGTGGGGGTCGGAAGGTGTTTGTCATTGAGAGGGACCCCATACAGCAGCTCTCTACCTGATCCTCCAGACACTGTGACGATGGGGACATCTGGTGGTGGGACAGAGGAACTGCTGCTCTCCTCCTCCCCGGGCCCCTCCACTCCTAAGGCCTTCAGGATGTCAGCCTTACACATGGGGCAGGTCCTCTTGTCCAGCAGCCAGGGCTCGATACAGGCCTGGTGGAACAGATGACCACAGGTCAGGACGGTCACTACATCTCCTGGGCGGTATGACTCGATACACACGGCACAGGTGTGGCTGTCCGGCTTCGTCTCCTCGTCCCCGCGCTTCAGAGTACGCACCTCCAGCCGGCCAATCGCTTTCTTGGCCTCATTCCTCAGCCGCCTATCGGTGAGATGGATAACCCTGAGACTATGCAGTCGGTGGGCGGAGATGAATCCGAAGTAGACAATGGAGGCGCCCGTCACAATGAAGAAGGCGATAGACAGGAAGTAGAGCCAATAGGTGTCCATCCAGGGCCCATGGGCTTTGCCCACCTCGATCACCATGGAGACGGCCACACCACTCCGCACAATGTTGGCGATCTCAACCCCCTGGAGGTTACCGATCATGATGGCCACGGTGCCAGAGGTGTCACTGTGAGCCATGTAATCTGAGCTGTTACCAGTTCCATCCAAGTTATAGACCACTACGGCCGCCGCCCCCCTGGCCCACGCTGCCCTGATCTTCTCACTGAAGGTACAGTTTCCCCTCTTGACCAGAGCGATCCAGGACCCCTGGGTGGTGGTGTTGTCGTTGGAGGGGTAGGGGTCCAGGCTGCAGCCCTGGGGGTCTGAGGCAGGGAGGACCACCATCCCGGCAGCGCTCTCCAGAGGGGAGGAACGCCCGTACACCCCACACTCACAGAACCTGGTCTCTGTCTGGTTAGTGCTGCTGTCGTAGAAATGTACCCCCACGTACGCTGTCCAGAATATCATCGCTGTCGTAGACTGGACCAGCCCGGACAGACAGACGAAGAACAGGACAAACATGTCTGTCTGTTTAGACATGGTCGCTCACTAACACTACCACTAGGACCAGTCTCTCTTTGTTAGGACTTCTTCAGTCTTCTGTTTGTCTGCTGTTCTGTTCAGTTCCACAGTTGTTAGTTAGTTAGTTGTTGTTCTCACTGCGTTCAGCGTCTCTCTACCTGTCTGCCTCTCTCTCACTCTCTAGCTGTGTTTGTGACCTGTGTGTTGATAGTAATCAGATAGCAGCCTGCTGTAACCCTGCCTCGCTCTGCGTCAGCTCTTCAGACTTATTATCTAAATGGACATTGGACTGTTGGGTAGAGACCAGCTATACAGCCAGGCAGAAGGGCTTGTGGTCTACATAGTACAGGTCTAAGGCCACAGGTTCCAGGTACCGGCTACGGTAAGGAACAGCACAGCACACAGCCATAAGGACATAAGCAAACACAGAGATAACAACGCCATTAAGGAGCATTCCAAGGGAACTGTGACAAAGGGCGGTTGTGAAACTGTTAGTTTTAGATGTGTCATGCTGCTGAGAGGATACGCCCACAGTTATAACAGAGGTTTTAATAACTAACTGTGGCACTTTATCCTCTTACTTCTCAGAAGATATTATGTTGTTTCCATGAGTCACACAAACCAGGTGACAATACACTGAGTGTACAAATCATGCTCTAACATGACAGACTGACCAGGTGAATCCAAGTGAATTCTATGATCTCTTATTGATGTCACTTGTTAAATCCACTTCAATCAGTATAGATGAAGAGGAGGAGACGGGTTAAAGAAGGATTTTTAAGCCTTGAGACAATTCAGACATGGATTGTGTAAGTGTGCCATTGAGAGGGTGAATGGAAAAGATTTAAGTACCTTTGAACAGGGTATGGTAGTAGGTGCCAGGCGCACCGGTTTGTGTCAAAAACTGCAATGCTGCTGGGTTTTTCACACTCAACAGTTTCCCGTGTGTATCAAGAATGGTCCACCACCCAAAGGACATCCAGCCAACTGTGGGAAGCATCGGCGTCAACATGGGCCCGCATCCATGTGGAACGCTTACGACACCTTGCAGAGTCCATGCCCCGAAGAATTAAGTCTGTTCTGAGGGGAAAAGGGGGGGGTGCAACTCATTATTAGGAAGGTGTTCCTAATGTTTGGTAAACTCAGTGTATATGGTCAGGTTTGTTTCTGTTTTTATCTCCCACAGTGTCACACACACACACACACACACACACACACACACACACACACACACACACACGCACACACACACACACACACACACACACACACACACACACACACACACACACACACACACACACACACACACACACACACACACACACACACACACACACACACACACACACACCAGGGCTCAATGGAGGTTTACCCTATTACTTCTCAGAACCCAAGATTTGTTTACACACACAAGCACACACACAGACACACACACACACAGGCATGAAGACTGTTTTGAATGCAGTTTCCATGAGTCAAACAACAACGTAAGCGATAATAATAAATATGGTATGTTTTAAAACATGCTCATTGGGTGACATGTCTGGTGAGTATGCAGGCCATGGAAGAACTGGGACATTTTCAGCTTCCAGGAGTTGTGTACAGATCCTTGCGACATGGGGCCGTGCATTATCATGCTGAAACATGAGATGATGGTGGTGGATGAATGGCATGACAATTGGGCCTCAGGATCTCGTTACAGTATCTCTATGCATTCAAATTGCCATTGATAAAACGCAATTGTGTTTGTTGTCCATAGCTTATGTCTGCCCGTACCATAACCCCACCACCTCCATGGGGCACTCTGTTCAAAACGTTGATATCAGCAAACTGCTCGCCCACACGATGCCATCTGCCCAGTACAGATGAAACCGGGATTCATCGTGAAGAGCACACTTCTTCAGCTTGTCAGTGGCCATCGAAGGTGAGCACCGCCGAACTGCAGTCAGGTCAAGACCCTGGTGAGGATGACGAGCACGCAGATGAGCTTCCCTGAGACAGTTTGTGCAGAAATTCTTTGGTTGTGCAAACCCACAGTTTCATCAGCTGTCCAGGTGGCTGGTCTCAGACGATCCCGCAGGTGAAGAAGCCAGATATGGAGGTCCTGGGCTGATGTGGTTACATGTGGTCTGAGGTTGTGAGGCCGGTTGGAAAACTGCGAAATTCTAAAATAACATTGGAGGCGGCTTATGGTAGAGAAATTAACATTACATTCTCCGGGCACCAGCTCTGATGGACATTCCTGCAGTCAGCATGCCAACTGCACACTCCCTCAAAACTTGAGACATCTGTGGCATTGTGTTGTGTGACACAACTGCACATTTTAGAGTGGACTTTAATTGTCCCCAGCACAAGGTGCACCTGTGTAATGATCATACTGTTTAATCAGCTTCTTGATATGCCACACCTGTCAGGTGGATGAATTATCTTGGCAAAGGAGAAATAATATTTTTTGTGCGTATGGAACATTTCTGGGATGTTATATTTCTATCAGGACTCAGGATATGACCCAGACGCAGACCCAGGAGGCAGATGGTTCAGTACTCAGATCATTTATTATAACACGGGGAGCAGGCAAAGGGCAGGTCGAGGACAGGCAGAGGTTCGTAACCAGATCAGAGTTCGACAGGTACTGGACGGCAGACAGGCTCAGGGTCACGGGCAGGCAGAAAGGTCAGAACCAGAAAAGCTAGAAACAAAAAACTAGAGAGCAGGGAAAACCAGGGAAAACGCTGGGATGACCTGACAATACAAGACGAACTGGCAACAGACAAACAGAAAACGAAGGTATAAATACACAGGGGATAATGGGGAAAATGGGAGACACCTGGTGGGGGGTGGAGACAAGCACAAGAAGGGTGAAACAGATCAGGGCGTGACAATTTCAGCTCATGAAACATGGGAACAACACTTTTTTGTTCAGTTTAAAATATTTTTCTCCCAGAATTGGACACTATGAAACACACGCACAAACACACGCACACACAGAGGCATATAAGTGGAGTATCTGTCTGTAGTAGATGAAACCTTTAGAGCTAAAAAGGTCTGAGGAACTGCCTGCATTCACACAAGCACCCTCTGTCTCAGTCACTTTGCTTGTGTGTGTGTGTGTGTGTGTGTGTGTGTGTGTGTGTGTGTGTGTGTGTGTGTGTGTGTGTGTGTGTGTGTGTGTGTGTGTGTGTGTGTGTGTGTGTGTGTGTGTGTGTGTGTGTGTGTGTGTGTGTGTGTGTGTGTGTGTGTGTGTGTGTGTGTGTGTGTGTGTGTGTGTGTGTGCGTGCTTGGCTTTAAATCTACTGATCATCAAAAAAGGCTATAGGATTATACAGCTCCCTACATCCATTAAGAGGCTGGATCGTTAGACACATGACTTAGTAAAACCTCATTCCATCTAGAGGCCTGAGATAGATGACCAGCTCATAGAGATGTCCATAGTGTCAGAATAAAACACTGTTCTGCATCTATCTATCTATCTATCCCTCCCTCTCCCTCTCTCCCGCCCTCCATCCCTCCATCTATCCCTCATCTATCCCTCCCTCCATCTATCATTCCTCTATCCTTCTATCCATCCCTCCATCTATCCCTCCCCCTCCATCCCTCCATCCCTCTATCTATCTATCTATCTATCTATCCCTCCCTCCCTCCCTCCGTCCCTCCTTCTATCCATCCTTGATAGTCATACTGGCTCCTGTTGTCTCTAACTCTAATGAATAACATATTAGCTTAATTGCGGTGAGCTAAAAGGGCTGGAGAGAGTGGAGGGGAAGAGGGGCTGGAAAAGGGCAGAAAGGAAAAGGGCAGGGGCTAGAGGAGTGGAGGGGAAGAGAGAAAAGGGCAGGGAATGGAGAGAGTGGAGGGGAAGAGGGAAAAGGGGGGGGCTAGAGAGAGTGGAGGGGAAGAGAGGAAAGGGGCAAGAGAGGGAGGGGAAGAGAGGGGGGGCTAGAGAGAGTGGAGGGGAAGAGAGGAAAGGGGCTGGAGAGAGTGGAGGGGAGAGAGGAAAAGGGCAGGGGGCTGGAGAGAGAGTGGAGGGGAAGAAAGGAAAAGGGCAGGGGGCTAGAGGAGTGGAAGAGAGGAAAAGGGCAGGGGAATGGAGAGAGTGGAGGGGAAGAGAGAAAAGGGAAAAGGGGAAGGGGGCTGGAGAGAGTGGAGGGGAAGAGAGGAAAAGGGAAGGGGGCTAGAGAGAGGCAGGGGGCTGGAGGTGGAGGGGAAGAGAGGAAAGGGGCAGGGGGCTGGAGAGAGTGGAGGGGAGAGAGGAAAAGGGAAGGGGGCTAGAGAGAGTGGAGGGGAAGAGAGGAAAAGGGAAGGGGGCTAGAGAGAGTGGAGGGGAAGAGAGGAAAAGGGCAGGGGCTGGAGAGAGTGGAGGGGAAGAGAGGAAAAGGGCAGGGGGCTGGAGAGAGTGGAGGGGAAGAGAGGAAAAGGGAAGGGGCTAGGAGAGTGGAGGGGAAGAGGAAAAGGGAAGGGGCTAGAGAGTGGAGGGGAAGAGAGGAAAAGGGCAGGAGTGGAGGGGAAGAGAGGAAAAGGGAAGGGGGCTAGAGAGAGTGGAGGGGAAGAGAGGAAAGGGGCAGGGGGCTGGAGAGAGTGGAGGGGAAGAGAGGAAAGGGGCAGGGGGCTGGAGAGAGTGGAGGGGGAGAGAGGAAAAGGGAAGGGGGCTAGAGAGTGGAGGGGAAGAGAGGAAAAGGGAAGGGGGCTAGAGAGAGTGGAGGGAAGAGAGGAAAAGGGCAGGGGCTGGAGAGAGTGGAGGGGAAGGAAAAGGGCAGGGGGCTGAGAGAGAGGAGGGAAGAGAGGAAAGGGGCAGGGGGCTGGAGGAAGAGAGGAAAGGGCAGGGGGCTGGAGAGAGTGGAGGGGAAGAGAGGAAAAGGGCAGGGGGCTAGAGGAGTGGAGGGGAAGAGAGGAAAAGAGCAGGAGCTGGAGAGAGTGGAGGGGAAGAGAGGAAAGGGCAGGGGGCTAGAGGAGTGGAGGGGAAGAGAGGAAAAGGGCAGGGGGCTGGAGAGAGTGGAGGGGAAGAGAGGAAAGGGGCAGGGGGCTGGAGAGAGTGGAGGGGAAGAGAGGAAAGGGGCAGGGGGCTGGAGAGAGTGGAGGGGAAGAGAGGAAAGGGCAGGGGGCTGGAGAGCGTGGAGGGGAAGAGAGGAAAATGGCAGGGGGCTGGAGAGAGTGGAAGGGAAGAGGGAAAAGGGCAAGAGAGGGGAAGAGAAAAGGGAAGGGGGCTAGAGAGAGTGGAGGGGAGGGCAGGGGGCTGGAGAGAGTGGAGGGGAAGAGAGGAAAAGGGCAAGGGGCTGGAGAGAGTGGAGGGGAAGAGAGGAAAAGGGCAGGGGGCTAGAGGAGTGGAGGGAGAGAGGAGGGAAGGGGGCTGGAGAGAGTGGAGGGGAAGTGAGGAAAGGGGCAGGGGGCTGGAGAGAGTGGAGGGGAAGAGAGGAAAGGGGCAGGGGCTGGAGAGAGTGGAGGGGGAGAGAGGAAAAGGGCAGGGGGCTGGAGAGAGTGGAGGGGAAGAGAGGAAAAGGGCAGGGGGCTGGAGAGAGTGGAGGGGAAGAGAGGAAAAGGGCAGGGGGCTAGAGGAGTGGAGGGGAAGAGAGGAAAAGGGAAGGGGGCTGGAGAGAGTGGAGGGGAAGAGAGGAAAGGGCAGGGGGCTGGATGGAGTGGAGGGGGAGAGAGGAGGAAGCCAGGGGGATGGACAGACTGGAGGGGGAGAGAGGAGGAAGACAGGGGGCTGGAGAGAGTTAAGGAAGTTGGAGTGACTACATAAGTTGGTGTGAAGAGAGGTTATGGTTGGGATAAGGTATCAGAAATAGATGTAACTCTGGTATGTTTCTGTGATTATGTATGACCCTTCAGTAGGATCAGCTGATAAACTGAACCAATAAAATACAAGAATGTAATTCTCCTGGCCAACTCTACTGCATTCAGATACTACATTCTATATGAAGCAGATGTTTGCAGTGTCATTTCCATCCAAGGACCTTCCTCAAACTATACTTTGATGATCAACTTACATAGGCCTTTAATTATGTTGCTATCATATTGTGCAAAACTATACATTACAGAATAAACTAGTTCAACAGCTGTTTGAAATCATTCTCTTCTTAAAACGGTATGGTCTGAGTGTGAAATGAGGCACACTACAAGGGTGATTAGAACAGGTTTAACTAATAGATATTATTCCACATGAACCAAGTTTGTCCTGTAGTGGCCTTTGAGAGCTCCAGTCCGTTATGTTACTGTGACAGTGGAGGCCAAGAACAGAAAAGGGTTTCTTTCTGAAACCATCACATGGGGGCGCCGCAACCCAAGATGGTGATGACCTACCACAGCCGTAGAACCATTGTGTACAACTGTTAGTCACCTGCAACAGGTATGTCTGCCTGAAGTCATGTTCCACCTAATTCTAATGTCATAATGTAGGCCTACGGACCCAGAGCGGTCCCGCATTAAAGGGCGTGCAGCTTATAAACACGTCATAAAGCCTTAATAAATACTACATAAATGTGTTACAAATCATCTAGAACCGTATGTCATGCTTTATAAAGGGTTCATAAATGAGGCATGACTGTGTGACATCACCCACAATGTCAAATATGATATAAACATGTGCTTTGTAAAGGGTGGCATAAGCACTGCTTAATAAAGGCCTTATAAATCATATTAAATTGAGGCTTCACAATGCATTTATAACCCTGTCGTGCATCTTGGTAGAGCATTTAAACACTCATACGTAAAAATGCATTTTTGGATCTGACCTCAACTTCCCCACAATGCTGTGCTGGAGGATGACCCACACTCTAAAGTGCAGTCATGCACAGCAAAAAAACGTTGGTAGGGCATTTTAAAATCAGTTTCTGATATTTTATCTTCTGATATTTTCCCAAATTCCATTATCTTGGTTTTGTTATTGCAGGTTTCCCAATTTTTTCTGGTTTATCCCAGTTTTTTCACACTTTTTTATTAGAAAAGCAATCAAATTAAAATGAGATTTTCTGTGTTCACAACAATGTCTAAACCACATCAGGGGATGACTTTTGAGCTCTGGCAAAAATCTAAGAAACGTACATTTGTGTGTGTAGTTGTCCTTCAGTGGGCATGTCCTGCACTGTTGTTTAGTTAGCAGGTTATCTGTAGTGCAGTAATCACAAGTGATGTGACTCGGCCACCAATGGAGTGGGTGGAGTGAAGGGTCAGCAACCCTGTATTATTCAGAGCCCCATGAAATGACACCAGATATACATTGTACAGATCCTACTGAGTATTCCCATCAATACATTTACTGCACCACCAGAATACATCGTGCTCTAAACCACTATGTATTGGCTTAGAGCAAGTGATTCGCATTGGGGGCAATTATCTGACCTTGCAACATGTTTTAAAAGCCTATTTAATGCAAATGTCACTAAAATATGAACAAATATGAATCATTGTTAATGTTTAGACAATTATTTTGTTACATATAATGAATTATTATTTTTGATTATAATATTTATTGAAACTTATCTATTATTACTTGGGGACTTTTAGTTTGACATGGTTCGAAATTTAGTTTGTGGCCAAGAAAATAATATAAACATTGCAAAGGCCTGTTGTTCAACATGTGAACTTACAAGTTATCCACAGAAAATGTAGTTTTTAGACGTTTACAACTACAGAGGCCTATATAAATCATTTTAAGCCTGCGCTATTAGCCTGTAACAGAGGCCGATATAAAAGGTTTTTATAAATGGGTATGTTATTGTTCTGCCAACCACATGACTACTTTGATTTGAGTAGAGCTCCCGCTTTATTCACAGGTAGGCAAATCTGTCAATTACATCAACACTGAAATGAAACAAAATGCCATCTCCATCTTACCATTTTAACGCCACTTCTCTCTGGTGTGCGCGGCGTTCGTTCTTTCATCGAGCTCACAATGCTCACACAGGCTTTGCATCACATGGACCGAAAGCGCGCACAGATGATAAACATTACGGTCTCCAGAGAAAGTAGACATCACTTTTTGGAACATGCCCCAACATATCCCCAGACCCCCGCCCCCCTGTTGTCTGCTAGCTGGGCTGGTCTGTTCACATAGACTAGCCTACATGTCACTGTCCTGCAGTGCACGTACAGCTTCACCTCCAAATATGCACATAGTGGTATAAAGGTGCGATGAGAACATCACTCAATTCATTTGTTTGATCAAATCTGATCAGAGAGATGTTGAATGAAACCTATGGCTTAATGTAGCCTATGGATTAATGGACAATGTTCAATGTCATTTTTTGAATTATGTAGCCTATCAATCAACCAATGAAATGTATTTATTAAGCCCCTTTTACATCAGCAGATGTCACAAAGTGCTTATACAAAAACCCAGCCTTAAACCCCAAAGAGCAAGCAATGTAGGTGGTGGCTAGGAAAAACTCACTAGAAAGGCAGGAACCAAGAGAGGAACCAGGCTCTGAGAGGTGGCCAGTCTTCTTCTGGCTGTGCCAGTGAAGATTATAAGAGTACATGGCCATTAATTCCAGATTGTTCTTCAAGATGTCCAGCAGGGTCAAGTAATAATCACAGAGAGTGCAACATCAAGAAAGCAGATGCGGTAGAGAGAGAGAGAGAGGCATTATTTATTCCTAAAATAATGGCTTACTGTCTCATAGTCACATTCTCTATAGGTCTACTCGAGACTTTTTTCTCAACAATTTGGATTTAGGCTACTCTACACTTCATCTATGTAGTCCATATGGAAAAACAATATATTGACATAAATATTTTAACATATATTTACATGTATTTAAGCCTTATATATACATATATTTAAATAGGCTATATGTACAAAAATATATGGACATACAGTGCATTCGGAAAGAATTCAGACCCCTTGACTTTTTCCACATTTTGTTATGTTAAAACCTTATTCTAAAATGGATTAAATAAATAAAAATCCTCACCAATCTACACACAATACCCCATAATGACAAAGCAAAACAAGTTTTAGAAATGCTTGCAAAGGTATTACAAATAAAAACTTAAATACCTTATAAGTATTCAGACCCTTTGCTATGAGACTTGAAATTGAGCTCAGGTGCACCCTGTTTCCATTGATCATCCTTGAGATGTTTCTTGGAGTCCACCTGTGGAAAATTCAATTGATTGGACATGATTTTGGACAGGCACACACCTGTCTATATAAGATCCCAGAGTTGACAGTGCATGTCACAGCAAGAATCAAGCCATGGAGTTGAAGGAATTGTCCTTAGACCTCTGAGACAGGAGTGTGTCGAGGCACAGATCTGGGGAAGGGTACCAAAACATTTCTGCAGTATTGAAGGTCCCCAAGAACACAGCGGCCTCCATCATTCTTAAATGGTGAAGTTTGGAATCACTAAAACTCTTCCTAGAGCTGGCCACCTGGCCAAACTGATCAATCAGGGAGAAGGGCCATGGTCAGGGAGGTGACCAAGAACCCGATGGTCACTCTGCCAGAGCTCTAGAGTTCTTCTGTTGAGATGGGAGAATCTTCCAGAAGGACAACCATCTCTGCAGCACTCCACCAATCAGGCCTTTATGGTAGAGTGGCCAGACGGAAGCCACTCCGCCAAAAGGCACCTAAAGACTCTAAAGATTCTCTGGTCTGACAAAACCAAGATTGAGCTCTTTGGCCTGAATGCCAAGCGTCACATCTGGAGGAAACCTGGCACCATCTCTATGGTGAAGCACGGTGGTGGCAGCATCAAGCTGTGGGGATGTTTTTCAGCGGCAGGGACTGGGAGACTAGTCAGGATCGAGGCAAAGATGAACAGAGCAAAGTACAGAGAGATCCTTGATGAAAACCTGCTCCCGAATGCTCAGGACCTCAGACTGGGGCAAAGATTCACCTTCCAACAGGACAACGACCCTAAGCACACAGCCAAAACAATGCAGGAATGGCTTCGGGACAAGTCTCTGAATGTCCTTGAGTGGCCCAGCCAAAGCCCAGACTTGAACCCGATCGAACATCTCTGGAAAGACCTGAAAATAGCTGTGCAACATCACTCCCCACCCAACCTGACAGAGCTTGAGAGGATCTGCAGAGAAGAATGGGAGAAACTCCCCAAATACAGGTGTGCCAAGCTTGTAGCGCCATACGCCTAGAAGACCTGAGGCTGTAATCGCTGCCAAAGGTGCTTCAACAAAGTACTGAGTAAAGGGTCTGAATACTTACGTAAATATGATATTTAATTTTTATATTTTTTTATACATTTGTAAAAATTCTAAAAAACAGTTTTTGCTTTGTCATTATGGTGTATTGTGTGTAGTTTGATGAGGCAACAAAAACAGTTGAATCCATTTTAGAATAAGGCTGTAACGTAACAAATTGTGGAAAGTCAATGGGTCTGAATACTTTCCAAATGCACTGATTTACAAAATTGTCCGTTTTCATATATTTCTACATATATGTTTATATATTTAAATATATGGTGTGGAAATTCCTTTTAACAATATGCTGTGGTAGCTAGTAAAACATGTTCCAAAATATACTTGATAAATATATGTTACCATGTATTTTAATGAATGGTAAATGTTGCTTTTTACTTTAGATACTGTAGCTAGGCTACATTAAAATGCAATGCATAAAACTGCAAAGTTCAGCTCTAAATCACAATAGCATGCTTGTGGTATACTTTGACAAGTTTGAATGGATGACAACTAAGTGTTATCAATCATCTTTATTTTGTTCTCAAATAAATTGTGGCATCGGAGTCACTGGAAGGTCGCATCTGAAACACAAAATATAATGTATAAATTACATCTGTGACCTTAACATCTGTTTTTGAAAATCATGTCTTTGAACATCATATGTATACTGACAATGCAGATTCCTTCACCTCCAGTTCACAAGATAACCGTTATCATGTGGATAATGCAAAGACAGAGAGTTAGTGAAACAATTCCACACAAGATGATTAATAAATAAGGGGTAAATGTTCATGAAGACGTTTAAATTCAATTGGGAACTAGCTAGCTAAATGATACTAAAGACTACTTCCATTGGCTGGGGTCTGTCCATAGGCAGCTAAGACTCAAGACCAGAAGGATCCACTGCAGCAGGGAAATATATATATATATTTGCTAGAAAATACCTATTTATATCAGAGACACCCAACCCTCACTAAAGCTAGCTAAATTAGCTAGCCAACAAGCAACACTTAACTTAGCTAGCCAAGAACATTTAACAATAGCTTTGGAAATTAAATTATATCTAATACATACATGACATTAACTCTACTGAACTTAATTTTTCAAAATTCTTACCTTGGTCAGTCACACTACAGGTTGTTGGCAAGCTAAAGGAGCTAACATTAGCTAGCTAGCTGTGTTAGCAAGCTAGCTGTGTTAGCAAGCTTGATGAAAACCCTTGTTGTTGGCAAGCTAAAGAAGTTAACGTTAGCAAGCTCGATGAAAACCCTTGTTGTTGGCAAGCTAAAGAAGTTAACGTTAGCAAGCTCGATGAAAACCCTTGTTGTTGGCATGCTAAAGAAGCTAACGTTAGCAAGCTCGATGAAAACCCTTGCTTGCAGTTGAAGAAATTATCACCCACCAGGTTAAAAACGTATTTAATTCAATGTTGTGAATGTAGAAATAAAATAAAATGCCAACATCCACCAGAAAGCTCTATGGCGGTGACAGAAAACGTTTGACCTCTGTCATTGTCAACAAAGGGTATATAACAAAGTATTGAGATAAACTTTTGTTATTGACCAAATACTTATTTTCCACCATAATTTGCAAATCAATTAATTAAAAATCCTACAATGTGATTTTCTGGAAAAAAAATTCTCATTTTGTCTGTCATATTTGAAGTGTACCTATGATGAATATTACAGGCCTCTCTCGTCTTTTTAAGTGGGATAACTTGCACAATTGGTGGCTGACTAAATACTTCTTTGCCCCACTGTATATAAAAAATATATATTTACATATATTTTATTTATTTATATATTGGATGAATACATGATAAAAACATTCCCCCAATATATTTAAATTTGATTGAAAAACAATCCAATATATAATTGTTTCGTATGGGAGCCTAGGCCTATATGGGCACCATGAGTCCTTTCTAATAATATTAAATGAGTGTAAATGTTTATTTCCCGGAAATATCTTTCCTATTCTGAGACTTTTCTATGGTGGTCAAATTGAATGGGGGGAGGAGGGAGCGAGTTACAAGGGGCTGGGGTGCCTTCAGCTAGAATAACTTCATCCCGTGATCTCTCTCTCTCTCTCTCTCTCTCTCTCACTCTCTCTCTCTCTCTCTCTCTCTCTCTCTCTCTCTGTCTGTCTCTCTCTCTCTCTTTTTTCTCTCTGTCTCTGAACACAGGCCTTAAAATATGCTTTTCTCCCCCATGATCTCTCTTCAGCCCTAATAGAGCAGGGCAGTGGTAGTAGTGGTATTTGTGAGTTAGGTTAGTTAGTAAGAGGCTTGTTGTATGTTTACTGGCTTATGAGTGAACTCATGACGCACTGCAGCAGCAGTTAATGAAACAGTAGTTATTGTAAAACCATGTATAGAGACGGAGTGCTGCACAAGAAGAACAGAAAAGACTTTCTACCTTATTTTCTAGGACTAGTTTTAGTTTTCTATTGCACGGTTCATCTTGTGTCTTTCACTGCAGCAGCAGCTCAGGAGGACTCCCATTCCAACAGAGTGCGCCGGGCGCTGGGTGAGTGTTTCTATCTCCCCAACAAGCCTGATAATCAATTAGATCCAGACAATAAACGGTGACAATGTTTTTGCAGCTAATGGCGGTGACTAATTGAGAACGAATCCCCATAACGTTCCTCAGAAGAATAGACACAATGTTGCACTGTGGTCATTCAGTAATGTTACAGACATTTATTCAAAAAGCCTATAACTATGTTATTGTAGACTGTTACTTTCTTTTTTCACTTCAAATGTTTATTTTTATTGTTTAAGTTTCTTACATTTTACTGAGTTTGTAGACTGTTACTTTCTGTAACTTAGACAACTCTGTGTGTGTTGTTTCAGAGAATGAGACAGAGTGTATTACAACGCAGTCGTCTGAGTTTCCAGAGGGGTTCTTCACACTACAGGAGAGGAAGGATGGAGGACTCCTCATACACTTTATGATCATATTTTACATGCTGCTGGCCGTTGCTATAGTCTGTGACGACTACTTCCTACCTTCTCTAGAACTTATCAGTGACCGTAAGTCACTCTTTCTCACCGTGTGTGTGTGTGTGTGTGTGTGTGTGTGTGTGTGTGTGTGTGTGTGTGTGTGTGTGTGTGTGTGTGTGTGTGTGTGTGTGTGTGTGTGTGTGTGTGTGTGTGTGAGAGAGAGAGAGATAAATGGCAACATCTCTTGGTCTCCGTTCCAGGTCTGGGTCTATCTCAGGACGTAGCAGGGGCCACCTTTATGGCAGCAGGCAGCTCTGCCCCTGAAATGGTCACTGCCTTTCTGGGTACGCAAGGCATCTGAAACATATGCACAACATATAATTACTATGGTTTGCTGAGTATAACTGCACCTCACTAAAATCATCATCATCATCGTGTGTTAACAATTGTATGTGTGTGTGTGTGTGTGTGTGTGTGTGCCTACCCAGGTGTGTTTGTGACAAAGGGAGACATCGGTGTGAGCACCATCGTAGGATCAGCTGTCTACAACCTCCTGGGGATCTGTGCTGCTTGTGGACTCCTGACTAAAGTGGTATGTGTACACTACACACATTATGGGAAGCATTACCTGACCATAAAGAGCTCAGTGGTAGAATAATCACCCATTTCAGCCAGGGCAGCTTTAGTAGGTAAAGGAGGGGAGATGATTGTGTAAACTGTTATGGTGTGTGTGTGTGTGTGTGTGTGTGTGTGTGTGTGTGTGTGTGTGTGTGTGTGTGTGTGTGTGTGTGTGTGTGTGTGTGTGTGTGTGTGTGTGTGTGTGTGTGTGTGTGTGTGTGTGTGTGTGTGTGTGTGGCCGGTCCTGGCCGTTCTGAATGGAAGTTGAAAAGATGCAATTTCTAGACGTCTATGTTTGGGCCATATCAAGGCATATCACAACCTGCCATCACACCTCAAATCACTAACCACAGAGAGCTCAGAGCAGCAGGGTCGAGTGGGTTAATGGATCCTGGATGAGGCCCCCATTATGTTACGCCTCTGTGAAGAGGGAACGCGACACCCTGCTGCAACTCAACTCTCCCTGAAGTGAAAGAGGTATGGACTGTAGGTGCGAGTAAGGATGACAAAAGGCAGAATTTTTACCGTTTACTAAGAATTTATTCCTTCACACGGTAATATGGGGAAAAGGGGCTGGACGGAACCAAAGCAAAGAAAGTAAATCTCAAAGCCCCCCTCTCCTATCTTACCTGCCTACCCACTACTTACCTAATTTAGCACCACCTGGTGCCCTAACCAAAATACATTGGGTGGTCCGCCCAGGTCTTACCTAGTGTGCCTAGACAGTGAATATACTACGGGTATATGTATGCCCACGGGCCTCTTGCCTAAGCACTCCCTAGGTGCCTTCCCCTTCCCCCTGAGGAACAAATGAAACAAAATTTTAAACAATTTCAAACAAACAAACTAAGAAACAAAAGGACATAAAATAAGCTCTATCTGATAATGCAACAAACTAACAGAGTACATACCAACTGCCTGTATCACTCTCAGAAACAACAAACATAATATGAACCTCAGCCTCCTCTCTAAGCCATGATCTCTCTAAATCACAATCTTTCTGCAATCAATCTTTCTGCAATCAATCTTTCTGCAATCTATATCTCTGCAATCTATATCTCTGCAATCTATATCTCTGCAATGACCTCCCAAAATTGATCTCTCTTCTGAACAGAACACTGGCTTTTATATAGCTTCAGAAGGAATGGGTAAATGGAGACAGCTGCGTATTGACGAGGGGGCGGGGTCAGCTCTCCAATTGGCCATGGAGTCGACCAATCAGCTGCTTGGGGAGAATTCAGGAAGCCATCTCCTGAAACACACACTCAAATACACAAGCTATAACACTGAAACTGGGGAACGGAACACATACCGGACCAAATCTGAACCAAGCATAAACATCTAGGATTGGTTAAGATTTGGTCCCGGCCGGACGGTCCGGACTGTCACGCCTTGGTCTTAGTATTTTGTATTTTAGTTAATTAGTTGGTCAGGCCAGGGTGTGACATGGGTTTATTGTTTGTTGTATTCTTAGTGGGGTTCTTTAGTTATTGGGATTGTAGCTGATTAGGGGTGTGTGTTGCATAGGTTTGGCTGCCTGAGGTGGTTCTCAATCAGAGTCAGGTGATTCTCGTTGTCTCTGATTGGGAACCGTATTTAGGTAGCCTGGGTTTCGCGTTGTATTTCGTGGGTGATTGTTCCTGTCTCTGTGTAGTGTTCACCAGATAGGCTGTAATAGGTTTCACGTTCCGTTTTGTTGTTTTGTATTTATTAGTTATTTCATGTATAGTTCCGTTGTTTGTTTCACTAATAAACATGAGTAACCAACACGCTGCATTTCGGTCCGACTTTCTTGTGACAAACGAAGAACGACATTACACGGACAAATGTCCATGGTGGAAATCAAGGCCAAAAGGCGTTGGCGTCAGTCCGTGGTTACTGAGGCCTAGAGTGTCACCTGAAATAAACTGTTCTGAATGCCCATCCATGGTTTAGGCCCACCAATTGTAAAACATGCCGTTGCATTGGCTGTCCTAATTCCTGTGATTTGGCTATTTAAGATGAATATCAGCTACCCAACTTTATCAGGAGGAGTCATCTCTATTTGCAATGTGTTTATAAAGCTGGAAATGCACAAGTATTTTCTTCTTTGCTATGATCAGCTCATCAAAATGTCTGGATACAGACCTGAAACCACTGATGATGACAGTTTGGCCCACGGGATGAATCTCCTGGACAGCAGTTGTGGGCAGCCTGATTGTCCAGACCATATTGTCCCTTTTACTTTGATCTGTCTTGTTTTTAGGATGTGTTGTTTGTTAACATGTCAGCGCAATTTTTATTTGATTGGGCACCATTTAGGTTAAACTATTTGATTGGGCACCATTTAGGTTAAACTATTTGATTGGGCACCATTTAGGTTAAACTATTTGATTGGGCACCATTTAGGTTAAACTATTTGATTGGGCACCATTTAGGTTAAACTATTTGATTGGGCACCATTTAGGTTTAAACTATTTGATTGGGCACCATTTAGGTTAAACTATTTGATTGTGCACCATTTAGGTTAAACTATTTGATTGGGCACCATTTAGGTTAAACTATTTGATTGGAACAACCTGCATGATGTAAGAAGTTTCTGTCTATTTACATTGTCATACATTGTCACATTTTATCTCCAGCCTGTACGCTACAGGCAGGTAGCCAAGTAGTTAGAGCGTTGGGCCCTTTCCCCCTTTCCCTCACAGAAAATGCCACATAATCTTTCTACCATATCCTATATGTGCTGGATGATTTGTCGGACAGAATGTTAGTAGAGCACTCCAGAAATGCATCTCTCCATCAGCACCCTGCAAAGGCACGCTGGCAATGGACAAGATAAATATTCTGCGTCCCTGCCTTTTACAAAGTAGACACTGATTATCACAGGGGGGCATCAGCTCTGACCTAAAAAGGCCATATTCAACTTTTTGAGAGAAATTGACATTGTTTTTGGGCAGAATTATGTGAGGTTTAATTTGTTGCTGGAGGTGCATCTAGTCAATCTGCAGCCATAGGCGGTCGCCTAATGAGCTGGCGGGCCGTGTGTGTGTGTGTGTGTGTGTGTGTGTGTGTGTGTGTGTGTGTGTGTGTGTGTGTGTGTGTGTGTGTGTGTGTGTGTGTGTGTGTGTGTGTGTGTGTGTGTGTGTGTGTGTGTGTGTGTGTGTGTACTATAAGCTGTAAACAGTGTGTATTCTGTCCTAGGTGGGTCGTCTGACCTGTTGGCCTCTGTTCAGGGACTGTCTAGCTTACGCCATCTCTATCTCTGCTGTTATAGCCATCATTTCAGACAACAAAGTCTACTGGTAAGTGTGTGTGTGTGTGTGTGTGTGTGTGTGTGTGTGTGTGTGTGTGTGTGTGTGTGTGTGTGTGTGTGTGTGTGTGTGTGTGTGCGTGCGTGCGTGCGTGCGTGCGTGCGTGCGTGCGAGTGTGCGTGTGTGTTCGGAGCTTGGGTTAGTTTTAGGGTTAGGAGCTAGGATTAAGGTAGAGGTTAGGTGTTGAGGTTAAGGTTAAGGTTAGTGTGTGTGTGTGTGTGTGTGTGTGTGTGTGTGTGTGTGTGTGTGCGTGCGTGCGTGCGTGCGTGTGTGCGAGTGTGCGTGTGTGTTCGGAGCTTGGGTTAGTTTTAGGGTTAGGAGCTAGGATTAAGGTAGAGGTTAGGTGTTGAGGTCAAGGTTAAGGTTAGTGTGTGTGTGTGTGTGTGTGTGTGTGTGTGTGTGTGTGTGTGTGTGTGTGTGTGTGTGTGTGTGTGTGTGTGTGTGTGTGTGTGTGTGTGTGTGTGTGTGTGTGTGTGTGTGCGGTGTTGCTAGTGCCTTCTGTGTGTGTTTGCAACAGTATAACTTTTCCAGGACAGTGGAAGTTTTACATGTCATTGAGAATTTATTGTCAATAAAGTTAAAGTGCCCTGTGTGTACTGGTAAGTATCTGTGTTCAACTCCACTTCCTCAATCACAGCATGCAGTAACACTTTACAGCCCAGCGCTGTGATACTAATTATCAACAATCCTCCTGGGTACACAATCTTCCTATTTTATTACTGCCGGTTACACAGTCATAAACCAAACAGTTCTAATATACAGTACATGTACAAGTGATTGTATTCGTTTTAGCATTTAACTCTCCTCTTCCCTCCTCTCTTCTCTTTTCCTGAAATCCCTTCCCCTCCCCTCCTCTCCTCCCATCCCCTCCTCCCCTCCCGTCTCCTCTCCTCCCCTCTCCCCAGGTATGATGCAGCCTGTCTGTTGCTGGTCTATGGGGTGTACATCGTAGTGTTGTGTTTTGACCTGAGGATCAGTGAATGTGTTCTGAGGAGGTTCAGCCCCTGCTGTACTTGCCTGGGGAAAGGTTCCGGGGATCACAGCGAGACACAGCCATTGGTTGACACCACTCTGAGGGTCCACAGACGTTCTAGAAGCGACAGCGGAATCTTCCAGGATGATTCAGGATACTCACACATTTCCCTCAGTCTGCACGGCCTGAATGAGATACCAGAGGGTAGCTGACTCTATCTGTCACGTAAAACTTTTAAAGTATTTGGTTTGAAATATACTTAAGTAATCAAAAGTAAATGTAATTGCGAAAATATACTTTTAAAAATTACTTATATTAAGCAAACCAGACGGCATAATGTTCTTGTTTTTTAGATTTAGGGATAACCAGAGGCACGCTCCAACACTCAAACATAATTTACAAATGAAGCATGTGTTTAGTGAGTCCACCAGATCAGAGGCAGTAGGGATGACCAGGGATGTTCTCTTAATAAGTGTGTGAATTAGACCATTTCTTGTCTTGCTAATCATACAGAATGTAACGAGTACTTTAGGGTTTCAGGGAAAATGTATGGAGTAAAAAGTATATCATTTTAAATAAGTAAAAGCAAAAGTTCTCAAAAATAAAAATTGTAAAGTAAAGTACAGATACCCCAAAAAACTACTTAAGTAGTACTTTCAAGTATTGTTACTTATGTACTCTACACTACTGCACACACACACAACACACACACACACTTACACACACACACACCGCTCTGGTATATGACACATTGATGCCATTCAGACTGAGGAAGGTGTGTGTGTGTGTGTGTGTGTGTGTGTGTGTGTGTGTGTGTGTGTGTGTGTGTGTGTGTGTGTGTGTGTGTGTGTGTGTGTGTGTGTGTGTGTGTGTGTGTGTGTGTGTGTGTGTGTGTGTGTGTGTGTGTGTGTGTGTGCGTGCATGCGATTTACTCCAGTGGGGAGTTTGCGGGGACAGAGGAGAACAAATTGCAACATTTTTCCTGCCAAGCAACAACAACACAGCACGAGGTGCCACTAATCAAAACACAGATCTGAGAATCACACACACATATTTTCTCTTGAACGCTTTCTCTGGCTTCTACATAAAATTTCACAATTTTGTGTGAGAACTTATTCAAGTAAATCACACCTGTGTGTTTCATATGAGAACAGGGATTGACACCACTTGTGTTATCTCTCTCTCTGTGTGTATGTGTGTTCCAGACCACAAGAGTGTGTTCTCAATGCCAGAGAACGACCTGAAGCGAATCCTGTGGGTACTGTCCCTCCCGGCCATCGTGATTCTCTACCTGACGATTCCAGACTGCAGGAGACGGTTCTGGAAAAAATGGTTCATGTTCACCTTCTTTATGTCCGCTGTCTGGATCTCAGCCTTCACATACGTACTGGTCTGGATGGTCACTATCGTAGGTAAATATATATATATATATATACTGTATACTACCGTTCAAAAGTTTGGGGTCACTTAGAAATGTCCTTGTTTTTGAAAGAAAAGCTCATTTTCGGTCCATTGAAATAACATCAAATTGATCAGAAATACGGTGTAGACATTGTTAATGTTGTAAATGATTATTGTAGCTGGAAACGGCAGATTTTATATACATAGGTGTACAGAGGCCCATTATCAACAACCATCACTCCTGTGTTCCAATGGCACGTTGTGTTAGCTAATCTAATTTTAAAAGGCTAATTGATCATTAGAAACATCTTTTGCAATTATGTTAGCACAGCTGAAAACTGTTCTAATTAAAGAAGCAATACAACTGGCCTTCTTTAGACTAGTTGAGTATCAGGAGCATCAGTATTTGTGGGTTTGATTACAGCCTCAAAATGGCCAGAAACAAATAACTTTCTTCTGAAACTCGTCAGTCTATTCAGAAAGAAATTAAGGTTATTCCATGTGAAAAAATTGCCAAGAAACTGAAGATCTCGTACAACGCTGTGTACTACTCCCTTCACAGAACAGTGCAAACTGGCTCTAAGTTCCTCTGTCCAGTGTCTGTGTTCTTTTGCCCATCTTAATCTTTTATTTTTATTGGCCAGTCTGAGATATGGCTTTTTCTTTGCAACTCTGCCTAGAAGGCCAGCATCCATCAAGTCGCCTCTTTACTGTTAACATTGAGACTGATGTTTTGTGGGTACTATTAAACGAAGCTGCCATTTTGTTGTTACAGGCTTATTCTAAAATGTATAACATTTTTGTTTAATCCTCAGCAATCTACACACAATACCCCATAATGACAAATTTATAAAAAAATAAAAGCAGAAATACCTTATTTACATAAGGTATAAGACTCGAAATTGAGCTCAGGTGCATCCTGTTTCCATTGATCACAGTGGTAAATTCAATTGATTGGACATGATTTGGAAAGACAAACACCTGTCTATATAAGGTCCCACAGTTGACAGTGCATGTCAGAGCAAAAAACAAGCCATGAGGTCAAAGGAATTGTCCGTAGACCTCCGAGACAGGAGTGTGTCGAGGCACAGATCTGGGGAAGGGTACCAAAACATTTCTGCAGCATTGAAGGTCCTCAAGAACACAGTGGCCTCCATCATTTTTAAATGAAAGAAGTTTGGAACCATCAAGACTCTTCCTTGAGCTGGCTGCCCGGCCAAAATGAGCAATCGGGGAGAAGGGCCTTGGTCTGTGAGGTGACCAAGAACCAGAGCTCCAGAGTTCCTCTGTGGAATGGGAGAACCTTCCAGAAGGATAACCATCTCTGCAGCACTCCACCAATCAGGCCTTTATGCTAGAGTGGTCAGACGGAAGCCACTCCTCAGTAAAAGGCACATGACAGCCCACTTGGAGTTTGCCAAAAGGCACCTAAAGAATCTCAGACCATGAGAAACAAGATTCTGTGCTCTGATGAAATCAAGATTGAACTCTTTGGCCTGAATGCCAAGCATCACGTCTGGAGGAAACCTGGTACCATCCTTACGGTGAAGCATGGTGGTGGCAGCATCATGCTGTGGGGGTGTTTTTCAGTGGCAGAGACTGAGAGACTAGTCAGGAGTGTGGCAAAGATAAATGGAGCAAAGTACAGAGAGATCCTTGATGAAAACCTGCTCCAGAGCACTCAGGACCTCAGACTGGGGTGAAGATTCATCTTCCAACAGGACAACAACCCTAAGCACACAGCTAAGACAACACAGGAGTGACTTTGGGACAAGTCTCTAAATGTCCTTGAGTGGCCTTGCCAGAGCCCGGATTTGAACTTGATCGAACCATTCTTGGAGAGACTTGAAAATAGCTGTGCTACAACGCTCCCTGTCCAACCTGACACAGCTTGAGAGGATCTGCAGAGAAGAATGGGAGAAACTCCCCTAATACAGGTGTGTCAAGCTTGTAGCTTCATACCCAAGAAGACTCAAGACTATAATCGCTTCCAAAGGCGCTTCAACAACGTACTGAGTAAAGGATCTGAATACTTATGTAAATATGATATTTCAGTTTTTATTTTTTATAAATTAGCAAAATTTTCTAAAAACCTGTTTTTACTTTGTCATTACGGGCTATTGTGTGTAGATTGATAAGGGTGGGAAAATGATTCCATACATTTTTTAATAATGCTGTAACCTAACAAAATGTTGAAGGAGTTAAGGGGTCTGAATACTTTCCCAAGGCACTGTATATACTGTATATATACACTGCTCAAAAAAATGAAGGGAACACTTAAACAACACAATGTAACTCCAAGTCAATCACACTTCTGTGAAATCAAACTGTCCACTTAGGAAGCAACACTGATTGACAATACATTTCACATGCTGTTGTGCAAATGGAATAGACAACCGGTGGAAATTATAGGCATTTAGCAAGACACCCCCAATAAAGGAGTGGTTCTGCAGGTGGGGACCACAGACCACTTCTCAGTTCCTATGCTTCCTGGCTGATGTTTTGGTCACTTTTGAATGCTGGCGGTGCTTTGACTCTAGTGGTAGCATGAGACGGAGTCTACAACCCACACAAGTGGCTCAGGTAGTGCAGCTCATCCAGGATGGCGCATCAATGCGAGCTGTGACAAGAAGGTTTGCTGTGTCTGTCAGCGTAGTGTCCAGAGCATGGAGGCGCTACCAGGAGACAGGCCAGTACATCAGGAGACGTGGAGGAGGCCGTAGGAGGGCAACAACCCAGCAGCAGGACCGCTACCTCCGCCTTTGTGCAAGGAGGAGCAGGAGGAGCACTGCCAGAGCCCTGCAAAATGACCTCCAGCAGGCCACAAATGTGCATCTGTCTCTGTCTGCTCAAACGGTCAGAAACAGACTCCATGATGGTGATATGAGGGCCCGACGTCCACATGTGGGGGTTGTGCTTACAGCCCAACACCGAGCAGGACGTTTGGCATTTGCCAGAGAACACCAAGATTGGCAAATTCGCCACTGGTGCCCTGTGCTCTTCACATATGAAAGCAGGTTCACACTGAGCACATGTGACAGACGTGACAGTCTGGAGACGCCGTGGAGAACGTTCTGCTGCCTGCAACATCCTCCAGCATGACCGGTTTGGCGGTGCGTCAGTCATGGTGTGGGGTGGCATTTCTTTGGGGGGGCCGCACAGCCCTCCATGTGCTCGCCAGAGGTAGCCTGACTGCCATTAGGTACCGAGATGAGATCCTCAGACCCCTTGTGAGACCATATGCTGGTGCGG
Source organism: Oncorhynchus masou masou (assembly GCF_036934945.1). Lineage (NCBI taxonomy): Eukaryota > Metazoa > Chordata > Actinopteri > Salmoniformes > Salmonidae > Oncorhynchus > Oncorhynchus masou. The sequence continues at coordinate 34,211 of NW_027006842.1, forward strand.
TTGGCCCTGGGTTTCTCCTAATGGAAGACAATGCTAGACCTCATGTGGCTGGAGTGTGTCAGCAGTTCCTGCAAGAGGAAGGCATTGATGCTATGGACTGACCCGCCTGAATCCAATTGAGCACATCTGGGACATCATGTCTTGCACCATCCACCAACACCACATTGCACCACAGACTGTCCAGGAGTTGGCGGATGCTTTAGTCCAGGTCTGGGAGGAGATCCCTCAGGAGACCATCCGCCACCTCATCAGGAGCATGCCCAGGCGTTGTAGGGAGGTCATACAGGCACGTGGAGGCCACACACACTACTGAGCCTCATTTTGACTTGTTTTAAGGACATTACATCAAAGTTGGATCAGCCTGTAGTGTGGTTTTCCACTTTAATTTTGAGTGTGACTCCAAATCCAGACCTCCATGGGTTGATAAATTTGATTTCCATTGATAATTTTTGTGTGATTTTGTTGTCAGCACATTCAACTATGTAAAGAAAAAAGTATTTAATAAGAATATTTCATTCATTCAGATCTAGGATGAGTTCTTTTAGTGTTACATTTATTTTTTTGAGCAGTGTATAAACACTGGTCTGGAGGGTCACTATCGTAAAAAAATATATACATATTGGTCACTAGGTAAGTCAGTCTCCTTTACATCAGTGTTACCATTGTCTGACGTCAGACTGAGTGACGATTCCCTCTGCATTGTCTGACGTCAGACTGAGTGACGATTCCCTCTGCATTGTCTGACGTCAGACTGAGTGACGATTCCCTCTGCATTGTCTGACGTCAGACTGAGTGACGATTCCCTCTGCATTGTCTGGTTAAGGGACGAGCTTTGCGTAGGAGTGACGCCACCTGTCGGATATCAATGTCGTTTTTATCAATGCCTTTCACAATATATCCTCAATACACAATATATCCTTCATCAATATATTGCCTTAGGCCCTGTGTACACTCAGGTTGTACAACTGATGTACAGTACATTTGACACAATGTTTGAGTTTGTCTGAACCGTTGTTGTGTCTCCACAACAAGTGTGTAATTATTTCTGTGCAAATGTGTTGTACCTTAGTGGTATAACTTGTGTGTGTATGAGGTCTAAGTGCCTGCTTCAAGACTGCAGGTGTTATTGAGCAAAACATTTGCAATTTTTACATGAAAAGAAGGAATCACATTAGTTTAAACCATTTTCATGTTACTCAATCAGAGAGTTATGGAAGTCCAAACGAGGACGTTTAGAATGTGTATGAGAACATGTCAGATGTTAGAGTCGAGTCACATGCTGATTCCTGGGATTCCAGAGCAGAGCTGGGTCCTACAGGCTTAGTGGCGCTCCAATAGCCCGGTGGCCAGACACTAGCCCAGCCAGCACCGGGATTACACACATACACGCACACACGCATGGATACACACGTGTGAACGCATGCACACATGCAGACGCATGCAAATTAAGGCACACAAATGCAGGCACACTTAAACACATTAAACACAAACGCAGGTTCACTTAAACACATTAAACACAGACGCAGTCATGGACAGATGCACGTACACACACAACATGCACACATCCAGAACACAGGAGTCAGATTACCGCCTGCTTCACCTCACACACTGCATGGCTGCCAGGAGACGTCATGTGAGCTTCGGGTGGGAGTAGCCTCTAGGCACAGATCTAGGATCAGCTATCCCCACGCTTTACCATTACAGAGAAAACACAAAGAACTGACCTTACATCAGTGTTGAGGACTGATGTTGTCATGTGACGTTAGTAGACATGAGGGTATAATGGGATTATTATGTTTTAACCTTCAGAACAGCTCACATGAGAGAGAGAGAGAGAGAGAGAGAGAGAGAGAGAGAGAGAGAGAGAGAGAGAGAGAGAGAGAGAGAGAGAGAGAGAGAGAGAGAGAGAGAGAGAGAGAGAGGGGGAGTGTGGAGTGTGGAGGGGAGAGAAAGGGAGATGGGGAGAGAAAAAGAAGAGAGGGATGGGGAGAGGGAGGCAGAGCAAAAGAGATGGCCTTATGGGGAAGAGAGAGAGAGGGTGTGATAAAGAGAAACCAAGAAAGAAAGGGGATAACAGAGAGAAAATAAAGAGTTCATCAATGGGGGCATTTGTGTGTATTTCCCTGTGGTGTTTCTCTGTCGCCTGAACTTTGTAATGTGACTAGTAAGGCTTGGGATTTGTGAGGAGGTATAGGGGGGAAAGATGGAAGAAGGGATGGAGGGAGGGATGAGAGAGTGATGGGCTCCCGAGTGGCGCAGCGGTCTGAGGAACTGCATCTCAGTGCTAGAGGCGTCACTACAGACCCTGGTTTGATTCCAAGCTGTATCACAACTGGCCGTGATTGGGAGTCCCATTACATTTACATTTAAGTCATTTAGCAGACGCTCTTATCCAGAGCGACTTACAAATTGGACCCATAGGGTGGTGCACAATTGGCCCAGCGTTGTCTGGATTACTGTTTGGCTGGGGTAGGCCATCAGTGTAAATAAGAATTTGTTCTTGACTGACTTGCCTAGTTAAATAAAGGTTAAATAAAATAAAATGGGGAAGGGAGGACTCCTTTAAAGTAGTGTTTCTAAACCGTTTTGCACTGTTGTCCACCTGAAGCCTTTCTTATTGAGTTTCCTGTGTGTTTTATCTACCTGTATCCTGTGTGTTTTATCTACCTGTATCCTGTGTGTTTTATCTACCTGCATCCTGTGTGTTATATCTACCTGCATCCTGTGTGTTTTATCTACCTGTATCCTGTGTGTTTTATCTACCTGTATCCTGTGTGTTTTATCTACCTGTATCCTGTGTGTTTTATCTACCTGTATCCTGTGTGTTTTATCTACCTGTATCCTGTGTGTTTTATCTACCTGTATCCTGTGTGTTTTTATCTACCTGTATCCTGTGTTTTTTATCTACCTGTATCCTGTGTGTTTTATATACCTGTATCCTGTGTGTTTTATCTACCTGTATCCTGTGTGTTTTATCTACCTGTATCCTGTGTGTTTTATCTACCTGTCCTGTGTGTTTTATCCTGTGTGTTTTATCTACCTGTATCCTGTGTGTTATCTATCTACCTGCATCCTGTGTGTTTTATCTACCTGTATCTACCTGTATCCTGTGTGTTTTATCTACCTGTATCCTGTGTGTTTTATCTACCTGTATCCTGTGTGTTTTATCTACCTGTGTGTTTTATCTATCCTGTGTGTTTTATCTCTACCTGTATCCTGTGTGTTTTATCCCTGTATCCTGTGTGTTATCTATCCTGTATCCTGTGTGTTTTATCTACCTGTATCCTGTGTGTTTTATCTACCTGTATCCTGTGTGTTCTATCTACCTGTATCCTGTGTGTTTTATCTACCTGTATCCTGTCCTGTGTGTTTATCTACCTGTATCCTGTGTGTTTTATCTACCTGTATCCTGTGTGTTTTATCTACCTGTATCTACCTGTATCCTGTGTGTTTTATCTACCTGTATCCTGTGTGTTTATCTACCTGTATCCTGTGTGTTTTATCTACCTGCATCCTGTGTGTTTTATCTACCTGTATCCTGTATCCTGTGTGTTTTATCTACCTGTATCCTGTGTGTTTTATCTACCTGTATCCTGTGTGTTATATCTACCTGTATCCTGTGTTGTGTTCTATCTACCTGTATCCTGTGTGTTTTATCTACCTGTATCCTGTGTGTTTTATCTACCTGTATCCTGTGTGTTTTATCTACCTGTATCCTGTGTGTTTTATCTACCTGTATCCTGTGTGTTTTATCTACCTGTATCCTGTGTGTTATCTATCTATCCTGTGTTTTATCTACCTGTATCCTGTGTGTTTTATCTACCTGTATCCTGTGTGTTTTATCTACCTGTATCCTGTGTTTTTATATCTACCTGTATCCTCTACCTGTATCCTGTGTTTTATCTCTACCTGTATCCTGTGTGTTTTATCTACCTGTATCCTGTGTGTTTTATCTACCTGTATCCTGTGTGTTTTATCTACCTGTATCCTGTGTGTTTTATCTACCTGCATCCTGTGTGTTTTATCTACCTGCATCCTGTGTGTTTTATCTACCTGTATCCTGTGTGTTTTATCTACCTGTATCCTGTGTGTTTTATCTACCTGTATCCTGTGTGTTATCTCTACCTGTATCCTGTGTGTTATATCTACCTGTATCCTGTGTGTTTTATCTACCTGTATCCTGTGTGTTTTATCTACCTGTATCCTGTGTGTTTTATCTACCTGTATCCTGTGTGTTTTATCTACCTGTATCCTGTGTGTTTTATCTACCTGTATCCTGTGTGTTTTATCTACCTGTCCTGTTGTGTTTTATCTACCTGTGTTTTATCTACCTGTATCTACCTGTGTGTTTTATCTACCTGTATCCTGTGTGTTTTATCTACCTGTATCCTGTGTGTTTTATCTACCTGTATCCTGTGTGTTTTATCTACCTGTATCCTGTGTGTTTTATCTACCTGTATCCTGTGTGTTTTATCTACTTGTATCCTGTGTTGTGTTCTATCTACCTGTATCCTGTGTGTTTTATCTACCTGTATCCTGTGTGTTTTATCTACCTGTATCCTGTGTTGTGTTCTATCTGACCCTTTGTTGTGTTCTATCTGACCCTGTGTTGTGTTCTATCTGACCCTGTGTTGTGTTCTATCTGACCCAGTGTTGTTTTGTATCTGACCCTGTGTTGTGTTCTATCTGACCCAGTGTTGTTTTGTATCTGACCCTGTGTTGTGTTCTATCTGACCCTGTGTTGTGTTCTATCTGACCCAGTGTTGTGTTCTATCTGACCCAGTGTTGTCTATCTGACCCTGTGGTATGTCTGAGATGTAACAGGAGAGACTCTGAGTATCCCAGACACAGTGATGGGCCTGACTTTATGTCCTGTGTATCTGACCTCTGTGTTGTGTGTATCTGGAGAGACTCTGGGTATCCCAGACACAGTGATGGGCCTGACTTCTGATGTCCTGTGTATCTGACTGTGTGTTCTCTGTGTTGTGTGTATCAGGAGAGACTCTGGGTATCCCAGACACAGTGATGGGCCTGACTTTATGTCCTGTGTATCTGACTGTGTGTTTTCTGTGTTGTGTGTATCAGGAGAGACTCTGGGTATCCCAGACACAGTGATGGGCCTGACTTTATGTCCTGTGTATCTGACTGTGTGTTTTCTGTGTTGTGTGTATCAGGAGAGACTCTGGGTATCCCAGACACAGTGATGGGCCTGACTTTATGTCCTGTGTATCTGACTGTGTGTTCTCTGTGTTGTGTGTATCAGGAGAGACTCTGGGTATCCCAGACACAGTGATGGGCCTGACTTTATGTCCTGTGTATCTGACTGTGTGTTCTCTGTGTTGTGTGTATCAGGAGAGACTCTGGGTATCCCAGACACAGTGATGGGCCTGACTCTGTTAGCTGCAGGGACCAGTATACCAGACACAGTGGCTAGTGTCATGGTTGCCAGAGAAGGTAATTACAACTGTGGCTTCATTTCTGATCCTTTCTGACCTTTAGTCCCCCTGAGATACATCTCTTTTCTAGGTCAGTAGATACATAGAGACATAATACTTCAGGGCGAAATGGAGCCCACAGCTGCTAATTATTCCACTAGATGTCCCCCTTATCATAATCGTTCAAGTCATACTTAAGTCCCATCTCTCTCTTACACTATATACACAAAAGTATGTGGACACCCCGTTGCTGACAGGTGTATAAAATCGAGCACACCGCCATGTAATCTCCATAGACAAACATTGGCAGTAAATGGCCCCTATTAAAGAGCTCAATGACTTTCAACATGGCACCGTCATAGGATGCCACCTTTCCAACAAGTCAGTTCGTCAAATTTCTGCCCTGTTAGAGCTGCCCTGGTCAACTGTAAGTGCTATTATTGTGAAGTGGAATGTCTATGAGCAACAACGTCTCAGCCACGATGTGGTGGGCCACATGAGCTCACAGAACTGGACCGCCGAGTGCTGAAGCACCTAGTAAAAATGGTCTGTCCTCGGTTGCAACACTCACTACCTAGTTCCAAACTGCCTCTGGAAGCAAAGTCAGCACAATAACTGTTCGTCGGGAGCTTCATGAAATGGGTTTCCATGGCCGAGCAGCTGCACACAAGCCTAAGATCACCATGCGTAATGCCAAGCGTCGGCTGGAGTGGTGTAAAGCTCGCCGCAATTGGACTCTGGAGCAGTGGAAACGAGTTCTCTGGAGTGATGAATCACGCTTCACCAGCTGGCAGTCCGACGGACAAATCTGGATTTGGCGGATGCCAGGAGAACGCTACCTGCCAGAATGCAAAGTGCCAACTGTAAAGTTTGGTGGAGGATAAATAATGGTCTGGGCTGTTTTTCATGGTTCGGGCCCCTTAGGTCCAGTGAAAGGAAATCGTAACGCTACAGCATACAATGACATTCTAGACGATTCTGTGCTTCCAACTTTGTGGCAACAGGTTGTGGAAGGCACTTTCCTGTTTCATCGTGACAATGGCCCATGCACAAAGAGAGGTCCATACAGAAATGGTTGGTCAAGATCAGTGTGGAAGAACCTGACTGGCCTGCACAGAGCCCTGACCTCAACCCAATAGAACACCTTTGGGATGAATTGGAATGCCGACTGCGAGCCAAGCCTAATTGCTCCACATCAGTGTCCAACCTCATAAATGCTTGTTGTTGAATGGAAGCAAGTCCCTGCAGCAATGTTCCAACATCGAGTGGAAAGCCTTCCCAGAAGAGTGGAGGCTGTTGTAGCAGCAAAGGTGGGACCAACTCCATATTAATGCCTGACGGGCAGGTGTCCACATACTTTTGGTCATGTAGTGAAGGTAAAACAGACGTGTACAACATAGTGTAATATGTCATCTCTCTCCTCCCCTCTCTTCTCTCCTCGCTCCTCCTCCTCTCCCCTCTCGCTCCTCCCCTCTCTCCTGCTGTTCCAGGTAAAGCCGATATGGCCATGTCCAACATCGTGGGTTCTAATGTTTTTGACATGCTGTGTCTGGGTCTTCCCTGGTTCATTAAGACAGTGTTTGTGGACACGGTCAACCCTGTGGAGGTCAACAGCACCGGTCTGGTTTTCATCTCCGCCACCCTCCTCCTCTCCATCGTCTTTCTCTTCGTGGCTGTCCATATAAACGGCTGGAAGCTGGACTGGAAGCTGGGGATCGTCTCTCTGTTCTGCTATGTTGTTTTTGCCACTCTGGCCATCCTCTACGAACTGGGCATCATAGGGAACAACCCTGTCAGACTGTGCGGAGACTGATACACTGATAAACACACAGAGACGTACAACTGAGTGGCAGCGATGGAGTCCACACTGCAGCCCTCCCCAGAACCAGACCACCCAGAACCAACCTCTTTGACACTCAGACCATTTATACAGAACCCAGATACAGGGCACAGATTCACAGAGTACTGATATAGGATCAGGTCCACGTCCTCTTTATTCATTATGATCTAAATCAGTGGAATTCGAAGTCGGGTCGCGACCCCACTAGCAGTTGGGTTTGTGGACAGATTAGGAGTGTTGGATCACCAAATTCAAATCATTTTTTTTTTTTACAAAAAAATAACAGTACACATTATTGTATGGGACACTATACAAACTTTTTTGAGAAAAATAAAATTGTATCAAGTAAATGTATTTATTGGTTGTTTTTTTTCGATAGATGAAAATACAATGAACGGAAGGTTATTTGCTGATGTATTGGTGGAGTCGCGAGAAATGGTGAAAAAAATGTGGTCCCCACTGAAAAAAATTGAATACCGCTGATCTAAACAACACTCCTACTGACACACTTTATGAATACTGGCCGAGGACTGGGTGCCAAGACCAGGATCCAAGATTAAGGCTACATCTCAAATGACACCTTTCCCCAACGTAGGTCTCTGGCCAAAAGAAGTGTAAATAAATGTAGGGTAGGGGTACTCAACTCTGACCCTATGAGGTCTGAAGCCTGCTGCTTTTCTGTTCTACCTGATGATTAGCTACAGCCATGCCGAAATCATTTCCTGATTAGATCAAATGCAGTGGAACTGGCTTCAATGTCCAGAGTTGAGTTTGACGGGTGTAGGGTGTGATTTGAGATGCAGCCCCACGCAGACTCCATACTACCTGTGAGAATGACCCAGCAACACTGCCTTTCACCTCTAACCTCTAACTCAGGGAAATAAAGCTGCTTTGTAGTATTCTACTGGACTCCTCTGACCTTATCTGATCATTATCAGAGAGGAAGAGGCAAAGCGAGAAGGATAACTGGGCCAAAAATCTGTCACCAGCAGGTGGCATTTACTTCATTTTTTTTCACACAAGCCAAGTTTCTGTATGGAAGTTTGTCATATTTGGTCAACAGAAACATGGAATGGCCTTCTTGCTACATGAGGTTAATTTGCTCAAATAGTAATTTCACAATGTTTAGGTTATGAGTATACCGATATAAGGACACATGACTTCTCAGCAACTTTATATAAGAGTTGTGCCTGTTCACAAGTGTTTCTGCCCTCTCAATGGCTAGAATGTTCCCACCTGAGCTTGCCTCCTCCCAACTGCATTCCATTTTTAAAGAGATATTTCATTGTTAAAGCAGTCACTAGTCTGGTCAATATAATGGATAACCGGTCATTACTCAATGCTGGTGAACGAGGAAGGGAAGGGGCTATTGTCCAGGCAGCACAGATAAGCGTTTACAAGCAGCCTGTGTTGCTCAACAGTAAGGACACGCTCGTAAAGAGAAGAAACCCAAAGGTTTCCACTGGTCTTGACTGTCAGGACAGAGACGGCGCCTGAAACCGTTTAAGATAAAGATGAAGGCAAAGTATCCATTCAGTTGTGCACTTGTCATGAACACCATTTCAGTTGGTGTCTAGTTCCAGCTAACAGAGCTGGTTTAAGACTCCCAGTGTATACTAACCAAAGATCCTATTACATTACAATACTATGATACGAGCAAACTAAACATTTATGGACACTAGTTTCACACATTTTGTCAACGTGTCATATCAGTTAACTTCACTACATGATTCTCCTACAGCATTGTGATCTGGTTCCCCCCGGCGTAGAAAAGGTCTTTAGTTAGTGATATTTTGGCTAGCTCCAGAGGACATTTTATTTATGGTGTTTTACCAGCAATTAACCTTTGTATTCAATTAAACACACCCACACAGGCCTTCTATGAACTAGCCAGTAGCCTTTGATCCCACAGTAACATTTACAACAAAGTTGAAAAATTAAAATGTTTATTCATTCAAATAAACGTATGACCCACAAAAAGAAAAGGGCTTACAAAAAAAAAACTATGGAAGATTAAAAGAAAAACAGACCTTATACACATCCAATAGTCATGGAAACGCGGATACGTGGAAAATGTGTTTTTAAAACAAAACAAAAGCAGTTGGAGATGGAACGCGCAGTTGTCGTAACCGTGTATGTGTGTGACTCTAGGCGTTGCGGTCGATGCGGACGTCAACCTCGCGACCGCTGATCTTGGTTCCGTTCATCATCCTGCATGCCTGGTTAGCGCTCTCTGGGGAGTCAAACCTGACCGTACCACAGCCCTTAGACTTTCCTCCCTCCATCTTAATCTCTGCAAACATCACCTGGCCTGGAGAGGGAGTAAGAAAGGGGTGATGAGAGAGAAGAAAGATCAGTAGACAGTGTTTAAGCACTGACACTGCTAAAGCCATTTCATTACTGCAGATCAAAGCTACATTCAATCCATCTGCAGGTTATTGAGTACAGTAGACTGATTGAAGAGGCTTACCACAGACACTGAACTTCTCCTTCAGTTTCTGCCAGGTCAGGTCATAGGACAGCTACAACACAACACAGGACATTAGAACACAGGGGCATAAAATTCTAACTACTTTAGGGGGCATTTTCACAGAGCTTCCAATTCACGCTACTTAATTTGTGTCCATGATGTAAATACCCAGCAGTACATATAGTGGATTTGATCAGCCTTATTAAACGTGTTCAGTGCTTTAATGTGCTTAAAAGGGGTGTGTGCACATCACGTCAAAATGCACATTTATACAGTATTTATTTATAAAACATACATTTCTGACAAAGATCTGACATCCTCCCTTGGCTCTGTCAGACATGGCTCCTCCTCCGTAGCCCCCGAACCCTCGGTTCATGGCCATGCCCCCCCCCATACGGTCATAGCCAGAGCCCATCCGCTCCATGGACCGGCTGCCCAAGCCACCTAGTAGAGGACACAGGGAATATGAGTGAGCACCACAGATCGGAATCCCTACCGTAATGGTATTCAGGGGTTGTGCAGGCTTTAGTTCCAGCCCAGCACTCCCACACATCAAATCAAGGTCAAGCACAGTGAAACATTGGCAGTTTGAAATGGGTGTGCTAACAGACAGTGAGAGATGTTAATGTAATGTTTGGTGTACCTAATCCTCCCCCAATGGGCCCCATGCCAAAACTGCTCATGTCTCCTCCATAACCTCCTCCTGATGGAGAGAACGCACGGCATCACACACACGTTACCACAACCTATCAGCACATCACAACACAAACAAGTTACAGCACACAAACATCTGTCAGTAACATGTTGGAGCTGAATGCTAACTTGACCAGTGTTGTGTTACCCATACAGGAGTTGTGATTAAGCTCTTAGTACAGTCTGCCTGCAGGTTCCAGTTCCAAGCTGCTACGTGCCCAGTATAATGCCCACCACGGACCATGCTGTTAGTGGATGGATATATGAGGACTATGGAATGGATTATACCTATGATGACTGACAGTGACAGGTGTGTGTGAGAGAAAGTGAAAACTACTCACCCATTCCTCCAAAGGAGTCTCCGAAGCCTCTGCTCATGGACATGTCACTGCGACCAAAGTCTCTGTCCATCCCTCCTCCCATCCCCCCTGAGCGGTAGGACATGTCTGGAGAGGGGGAAGTGAAGAGAAGGAGGACGATGGCACAGTCAGAAATATACTCAGTGGAAAGTTCACATTAAACTTCAGGAGCATTTAAACAGTTTGAGACAATTATTTTGTCCTTAGTGGTGATGGGGGGTCTATAGTTACATAGCAATATTATTTTGGATGATATATTGATACTTTGACTCAAAGTATAGTTTTTTGCTAGGTAGCGTTAGCTAGTGCTAGTCGGCTGTACCTGCACCAAACAGCGGTATTTTTTTATCCTATAGCTTGTTCTCATCTTTTTAAATGGTGAGTCAACATGTTTTCAGCACTTCTATATTTCCCTGATTGATCAAAACTCATTTTTCTCATGCTGTCTCATGTCTACAACAGTCATATCATGAGCAATATGTTTTGTAACATCAAATCCCAGTATGGAATCACAATGCATACAGTGGGGCAAAAAAGTATTCTCCCACTTAAAAAGATGAGGCCTGTCATTTTCATCATAGGTACACTTCAGCTGTAACTTCTTTAAGAAGTCCTCCACTTGTTACCGGTATTAATACAGGTAACAAGTGGAGAACTTCTTCTTAAAGAAGAAGTTACAGGTCTGTGAGAGCCAGAAATCTTGCTTGTTTGTAGGTGACCAAATACTTATTTTCCACCATAATTTGCAAATAAATTCATTAAAAATCCTACAATGTGATTTTCTGGATTTTTACTCATTTTGTCTGTCATAGTTGAAGTGTACCTATGATGAAAATTACAGGCCTCTCATCTTTTTAAGTGGGAGAACTTGCACAATTGGTGGCTGACTAAATACTTTTTTGCCCAACTGTATATAGAATTGTGATCTCTACATAAGATAGTATTGGCACCTATGTATCGGTATAATATCGCATCGTAAGGTCCCTGGCAATTCCCAGCCCGAGATGTGTGTCCCCTTACCTCCCATCCGTCCCATGTCTCTGGCTCCGAATCCCCCCATGCTGTCCATGCCACCGAACCCTCCAGGAAACACACAGTATTATATTAATGGATAGTCACAACAACCCATGTGTTGTCCAGTCATGTAACAGAGTGAATCAGTGGAGATTTATTATCTAGGACCTTACCTCCTAGTCTGCTCATCCCTCCATACCCAGGTCCTCCCTCCATACCTGACAGACAGAATCACACACTTCACATCTCACACGGATTTGTTTTGTACTAAAGCTTATTCTACATGACCCCTAGACAAATTTTCACCCAATTCAGCGGTCGAAAGGGGGGCGTCAGTGGTCGAAAGGGGGCGTCAGTGGTCGAAAGGGGGGCGTCAGTGGTCGAAAGGGGGGCGTCAGTGGTCGAAAGGGGGGGGTGGTTCAGTATGTGATGTAAGTGCTTGGAGAAGGTACAGGAACAGAGAGGGTTTAAAACATACAGCTACACTTCACAACCGATAACTATCGTATGTATGAACCGACTGGCTCCTCCACTGACCTGCAGTCTGTGTGTGTGGTTTAAATAGTAACAGTGTGTTTGCTGGAGTACTATGGTGAGGTTAGGGGTCAGTACTGACCTGCAGTCTGTGTGTGTGGTTTAAATAGTAACAGTGTGTTTGCTGGAGTACTATGGTGAGGTTAGGGGTCAGTACTGACCGGCAGTCTGTGTGTGTGGTTTAAATAGTAACAGTGTGTTTGCTGGAGTACTATGGTGAGGTTAGGGGTCAGTACTGACCTGCAGTCTGTGTGTGTGGTTTAAATAGTAACAGTGTGTTTGCTGGAGTACTACGGCGAGGTTAGGGGTCAGTACAAACCTGCAGGGCCCATGTTGCCCATTCCTCCTCCACCACTCAGCCGGTTGGCATTGATAGGTTGTCCTCCAGGTCCCAGGCCCATCCCAATCCCTCCCAGACCCCCTACACACAGAGGACACAGAGAGTTGGAGTTTGACCACACAAACATAACATCCCTTATGTAATGCCTTGGTTCACATTCTAACATGTAGGTGTGTTCCAGAGATAGTCAGAAAGGGACAGGATGTGTACTCACGTGGTAACTGAGGAGCTTTCTCCACCGGGTGGAAATCATCCCCTGGCATAGACTTGTCATCCTGAAACATACAGAAACAACATATCAAGGGGTGCTTCTCACACAACATATTTCCACACCAACATGTAACAGCCTCTATTTTATTTAGCCTTTATTTAACGAGGCAAGTCAGGTAAGAACTCATTATTTTCAACGACGGCCTACTTGGGAACAGTTTTGTTCAGGGTCAGAATGAGAGATTTTTACCGTGTCCGTTTGGGGATTCGATCTTGCAACCTTTCGGTTACAAGTCCAACGCTCTAACCACTAGGCTACCTGACCTCTATTGACCTTCCACACACATTAACTGTGTACAGTGTTTAGAAATCAAAAACATGCAAATAACAAAGCACACGTACCATCTTAACATGCATCTGTCTGTCAAACAGCATTTGGCCGTTGAACATGGCTAGAGAACAGAGTTAAGAATGCCAACAGTAAAAATAAAATTGTCACATGCTTCCTAAACAGTGAAACGTAGTATATAATATATAAAGATACAGATAGAATCTGCAGCCTGTTGGAAGGTGGGTGTGTTCTGTGGTAGTATATAATATATAAAGATACAGATAGAATCTGCAGCCTGTTGGAGGGTGGGTGTGTTCTGAGTATATAATATATAAAGATACAAGAATCTGCAGCCTGTTGGAAGGTGGGTGTGTTCTGTGGTAGTTATAATATATAAAGATACAGATAGAATCTGCAGCCTGTTGGAAGGTGGATAGAATCTGCAGCCTGTTGGAAGGTGGGTGTGTTCTGTGGTAGTGGTGAGTATGGTAGTATATAATATAAAGATACAGATAGAATCTGCAGCCTGTTGGAAGGTGGGTGTGTTCTGTGGTAGTATATAATATATAAAGATACAGATAGAATCTGCAGCCTGTTGGAAGGTGGGTGTGTTCTGTGGTAGTATATAATATATAAAGATACAGATAGAATCTGCAGCCTGTTGGAAGGTGGGTGTGTTCTGTGGTAGTATATAATATATAAAGATACAGATAGAATCTGCAGCCTGATGGAAGGTGGGTGTGTTCTGTGGTAGTATATAATATATAAAGATACAGATAGAATCTGCAGCCTGATGGAAGGTGGGTGTGTTCTAGAATCTGCAGCCTGGGAGGGTAGTATATAATATATAAAGATACAGATAGAATCTAGAATCTGCAGCCTGTTGGAGGGTGGGTGTGTTCTGTGGTAGTATATAATATATAAAGATAGAATCTGCAGCCTGTTGGAAGGTGGGTGTGTTCTGTGGTAGTATATAATATATAAAGATACAGATAGAATCTGCAGCCTGTTGGAGGGTGGGTGTGTTCTGTGGTAGTATATAATATATAAAGATACAGATAGAATCTGCAGCCTGTTGGAAGGTGGGTGTGTTCTGTGGTAGTATATAATATATAAAGATACAGATAGAATCTGCAGCCTGTTGGAAGGTGGGTGTGTTCTGTGGTAGTATATAATATATAAAGATAAAGATAGAATCTGCAGCCTGATGGAAGGTGGGTGTGTTCTGTGGTAGTATATAAAGGATACAGATAGCCTGTACAGCCTCCAGGGCCTGTTCGAAGGTAACAGTCCCCATCCCTCTGCTCTTCCCATCCTTATCCTCCTTCACATCAGCCCTCTTCACTGTTCCTGCCATACCAAACACCTCCTTCAGCTTCTTCCAGCCCACCTTGAAGTCCAGCTGGGAGGAGACCGCAGAGAGGAGGGACCGGGTTAACATAGAAACAACTTACCACACAACACATATAAACAGACAGGAGAAGACCGAGTTAGCAATAGCATAGAGAACAGTGAAATGAACATGGTCAACATGGAACTTCAATTTCTAGGAAGACGCAGTTGGACTTGAGATTTAGAGTGCACAGCTCAAGTTGTCTTCAATTGGTAAACCGGAATATTGGTAGGTTAACTTGGTACTTCAATACAGCAGATATAAATCTAGTGAGGGGAGATGGTCAGAGACAAAGGCAGAGAGAAGAGAGACAGACATCAGAGAGTATAGTGTGTATGCTTGTCCTCACGTTGGCTACGAACACAGTGGTCCCTAGGCGTCCGACCCGTAGAGAGCTGATGACTTCATGGGGGACGTTGGGGTTGTTAGCGATGGAAGGGGGTACACCTACACCACCCGGTCCCCCCTCCTGCCCCCTGCCTCCGCCTCCAGGGTACATCCCCCCTGTACGCTGCAGCACACGCCGAGCACGCTCACCATCAGGATCCTGAAAGAGGGAAACAGATAACCCCTAAACTTTGACCTATTACTTCAACTCTGAGCTTTAGCCTTCCACATCAGGGTTCTGGAGCAGGGAAACAAGGGGTTAAACACCTATGGCCCCATCCTTTCACCTCTGACCTATAATTACAACTCTAAACTTTGACTTTAACTAGGCCTAGTTCTCAGTGATTACAGTTACAAACCATGTTAATGTAACCACATTTCCAGCAGGCTGGATTAAAGTGCAGATTTAGCACACCACTAAATTTAATCTCTCATCACCGTGTGGTTCCTAGAGTGTGAACAGGTCCTTACCGCCATGATATTGAGGGGTCTTCCATTCAGATCATATTTGTTCATGACTTCTATGGCCTTCTTCACAAACTCCTCATCTTTGAACTCCACAACACTGCAGGACAGACAGTCAGTGGATGAAGACATGTATAACAATGCCTCATGAAATTAAGGTCTGTCTGAAATAGACCCTATTCCCCATGTACACTACTTTTGATCAGAACCCTATTAGCCGCCCCATGTGACTCTGGTCAAAAGTAGTGTACTGAATGGGGAATATAGGGCCCTACACGAGGACGGTACAACAGAATCCAGACAATAAAATTAAAAAATGTATTGAACCTTTTCAAATTTATTTAACCTTTATTTAACTAGGCAAGTCCGTTAACCTCTTACACTTATGGTGGCGCCATTTCATTTTTGGAAGAAAAACGTTCCCGTTTTAAACAAGATATTTTGTCACAAAAAGATGCTCGACTATGCATATAATTGCTACTGTTCGAAAGAAAACACTCTGACGTGTCCAGAAATACAAATATCTTCTCTGTGCGTGCCCTTTAGAGCTTCAGGCAAAACCAAGATGACTTGGCATCCAGGAAATGACAAGGATTTTTGAGGCTCTGTCTTTCATGATCTCCTTATATGGCTGTGAACGCAAGAGGAATGAGTCTGCCCTTTCTGTCGTTTCCCCAAGGTGTCTGCAGCATTGTGAATTTGTAGGCAGATCGTTGGAAGATTGACCATAAGAGACCACATTTACCACGTGTCCGCCCGGTGTCCTGCGCTCTAAATTGGTGCGCTTTAAGTCACCTGCCAGTATTTTTCCATGGGGCACAGAGAGAGAAGCAAGCGTCCACGAACTGCATGTCAATGAAGAGATTGTGAAAAAACACCTTGAATTGATTCCAAACAACGTTTGCCACGTTTCTAGTCGAATTATGTAGTTAATCCGGAAAAGTTTCACGTTGTAGGTGACTGCATTTTCGGATCGTTTTGTTAGCCAGGACGCAATGTAGAAAACGGAACGATTTCTCCTACACACAGACGCTTTCAGGAAACACTGCGCATTTGGTATGTGGCTGGGAGTCTCCTCATTGAAAACATCAGAAGCTCTTCAAAGGTAAATGATTTTATTTATTTGGTTATCTGGCTTTTGTGAAAATGTTGCGTGCTACATGCTACACAAAATGCTATGCTAGCTTTGCATACTCTTACACAAATTAGTCAATTTCTATGGTTCAAAAGCATATTTTGAAAATCTGAGATGACAGTGTTGTTAAGAAAAGGCTAAGCTTGAGAGCAAACGCATTATTTTAATTTTATTTGCGATTTTCAGAAATCGTTAACGTTGCGTTATGCTAATGAGCCTGAGGCTTAGTCACAATCCCGGATCCGGGATGGGGAGTTTCAAGAGAACTCTTATTTTCAATAAGAACAGTGGGTTAACTGCCTGTTCAGGTGCAGAACGACAGATTTGTACCTTGTCAGCTCAGGGGTTTGAACTTGCAACCTTCCAGTTACTAGTCCAATGTTCGAACCACCAGGCTACCCTGCCGCCCCAACTTAGTAGGGAATCAACTAAATGTCTAAAAAAAAGTATTAATTTGCCCAAGACATTAACAGAATGCGTCAATGATTCGTATTTCCTGCAACTTTCTGAAGAGGCAACAAGAATCCCCCCCACCTGTGCGTGCAGCTACCCCTTTATGTAGCCGTTTGCGACAATGCTAATAAACTCTTCTGGTAGATGGAAAGGCTTACCCAAAAACCTTCTACACTAAATGTTCACTAAAAAGTAGCCTATGCTTACCTGGCTGAATAATTATTTGCATAAAACCAGTGGGTATCTGTTTGGCAAACACTACCATCACACCATCACAAAAACAAAGCAAATTGCTAGGTGCTGTGTATACCAAAAAAAATTGACATTGAAGTGCTTTCCCCAGGCCTCAAAATTGGCCTCCTGAGGTGGTTTAAGCAGTGAGCGAAAACCGGAAAAAACTGAAACTTGGACAAACAAAAAGGGAGAAAACTGAATTTGGGGAGAAGCAAAACGGAGTCACGCAATATAATTCATACAGATTGTATAGGGCCCTAGGAATAGGGTGTCATTAGAGAAGCACCCCGTGTCCGCCTGGTCTCAGACTCGACTTAACATATTACAAGTCAATCCGGGACACTGAAATTAGTATGACTTGACACTTTTTACATAAAACAGAAGTTTACTGAAGGCAAAAAACTAAATGGTGGTTGATTGGGTTGGATATATAATGTCTAGCAACCCAAAGGTTGCATGTTCGAATCTCAAGGACAACTTTAGCAACTACTTACTACTTTTTAGCATCTTAGCATGTTAGCTAAACCTAACACGTTAACTTCTCTAGGATTGGGGGCAGCATTTGGAATTTTGTATGAAAAGCGTGCCCAAATTAAACTGTCTGCCACCCACACTCAGAAGCTAAGATACGCATATTATTAGTAGATTTGGATAGAAAACACTGAAGTTTCTAAAACTGTTAGAATCATGTCTGTGACTATAACAGAACTTATTTGGCAAGCGAACCCCGGGACAAATCATTCAGATTTTTTTTGTTTTTGAGGTCACTCTTTTCAAATGGGTTTTCATTGGGAATACAGATTTCTAAGGGACCTTCTTGCAGTTCCTATCGCTTCCACTGGATGTCAGTCTGTAGATATTGGTTGAGGTTTTTCCTTTGAGAAATGAAGAAGTAACACTGTTCAGAATGAGGGAAGTGTACTCTTTGTTAGAGGCGAGTGACCTGAAAGCTAGCTACACTTTGCTTTCCTCCGGTATTGAACACAGATCATCCCGTCTTCAATTTTATACATTGAAAAATACCTAAAGTTGTATTACAAAAGTACTTTGAAATGTTTGGACAAAGCTTACAGGTAACTTTTGTAGTCATGTTGAGCGAGTTGGAACCGGATCAAACGCGCCAAATAAATGGACATTTTGGATATATAGCGACGGAATTAATCGAACAAAAGGACCATTTGTGATGTTTTTGGGACATATTGGAGTGCCAACAGAAGAAGCTCGTCAAAGTTAAGGCATGAATTATATCATTATTTCTGTGTTTTGGTCGCACCTGGATGGTTGAAAAATGCTTGTCTGTCTTTGTTTACTGGGGTGCTATCCTCAGATAATAGTATCGTTTGCTTTCGCCGTAAAGTATTTTTTGAAATCTGACACGTTGGCTGGATTCAAGTGTAGCTTTAATTTGGTATATTGAATGTGTGATTTCATGGAAGTTTAATTTTTATAGTAATTTATTTGAATTTGGCACTGCATTTTCACTGGATTTTGGCCAGGTGGGAGGCTAGCGTCCTACATATCCCAGAGAGGTTTTAACCTAACCCTTAACCTAGCTAATGTTAATTAGTAACATATACACATTGCAAATTCGTAACATATTATACAAATCGCAATACGTAACATAATACAAACTGCAATTCATAACACATGAAAGTTGTAACTAACATTTCATATGAAATGTAAAACATCATATTAAAGGGAGTGTGTCAGATTAACGTACAGGATCATACGAAATGTACTGAGACCATGTTGCAAAGTTAGACAGGTAAAGTTTGGTTCCTTACCCACATCCCTGTACAGACAACACCAGGGGATCCAGAGACACAGATCCATAACAGAGGGAATGAACAAAGACAGTGATTAGACTGACAACAGTTAACATCATTATTACACATTTGACATCATGCTATCAGTGGATTACATAATCCATCTTGAAGGGCCAGCTAACAGGCCTTGATGTGGGGAGTGTGTTTTGCTTGTATCCAAGGTAAAAAGTTAAGTGAATTTAAAAGACATCGACATGGTTTGCTATAGACTTGTTGTTTTTGTTCCCAGTAGAGACATTGTACCCTTACCGTCTTCAGTGGAATAAAAGAACTCAGGATATACTTACAAATATGTCCGTTCTGTGTCTACGTTTGTTTAGGAGTATATACTAAACAGTCCGTTTCTCATACTACATATTACATTAAATGGCTGAATTGAATACATTCACAACCTAGTTTGCAAATTCCTGGCTGCATCATAATATTACAGATTAATAAACAATGGTGAGATTTTACTGTGAGCCGCTGGAGAAAGAAGAAAGTTACTTTATACAAAATCTACAATATTTTAGAAATAATTAGTTTGTTCATGAAGAGATAATTGTGCCATTGATCCAAATAAAAAGGTAACAATTTGAAGACCGAAAAGTAAAATATCAATAAGACATCAAAATCCCCTTGAGAAATGGTCAACTGCCAAACTTTGACACCAATTGAGAAGACTACAACAACTTAAAAACAAAGGTGTACTAAGTTTCAGATGAATTCAAGTTAGTGTTCCAGAATCAACAAGAAGACATCCTCCATCACTCTACAGCCAACTAGGCTATAACAGGCTCTAGCTAACAGCCACCAACATATCATCCCATAGACATACATGGATAACCCCTTGGATCAGTGCCTTACAGAACACTTGGTAAATAAAGATACTGCAGTGGAGGGCATTTAAAACCTCGTGCAGTGAGTTGGTCCACATCACTTACCCTTGACTTTCCTTCAGCATCCTTAAAGAGCTCCACGTATGTAACCTCACCAACTTCATGAGACATACAAAGGAAAAATACCAAGAGAACAAAAGGCATTTAAAATCACCAGTCGACTGTTGAACCACCACTCTCGCTCCAGGGCAGGCCGTTGCCTTGGTTATGCCGTTACGATGCTTCCCCATGATTGGTCAACAGTGAGCCCAGACCAATAGTCACCACACAACCCCTTCCAATGCCTTCCTGGGCTCGACTGAGACAGACACACAGTCAGTCAACTACTGTCAACCTGGGAATTCAGATCACACTTCAGTATAGAAGAACAGTTTGGTCAACACGGTTCCTGTCAACATAGCAAGAAGTCACTACAGTTTAAAAAGTGTCCTTTTCACCTTGAAAAAATACTTTGTGAAGAGCTAAAGACCCAATAGTTCAGTGCACAGAAAGACAATGGTTTCATTCATACAAAACAATCATTTGTCACCTTAACACAGGTTCAACTGAATCAAGTAGTCAATACTACTAATTGTCTGAGGTTACATTTTGGAGCTGTAAGTCAATATCATAAAACCAATAGTAGCTAACTACATAACAACTTTAACAAGCACAGACATTTCAATTCAATCCAAGCTAAATTGGTGTCCACCAAGGAGTAAAAGATGAAAAATCCAGAAATGTCTATTCTACTGACTTAATAATATCGGCAATACAATAACATGTTGCCTCAAAAGAAGGAACTAGGAGAAGATATGGCTAGGTCTATGTTCTGGTCACAAAGAGGACTGAGAAAGCTCCTGTTGAGCTGGAAAGAATAGGGCTCATCTCTATAGGGAGAAGCAGCATGGCCCTGTGTGTGGATGGATTACCTTTCTCTCTCATCAGATCTTTAATAGCCTGCCACTTCGTGTCATAGGGGATATTGCTAATGAACACACGGTTCCTGTGACCCCCTCCTCCGCCCTTCTTGTCCCCAGTGACCTGCTTCTCTTTGTAGGGGTGGAAGCGGTTCCCTTTGCGGCCTCCTCCGGACATCTTTTCTTTGAGCTCAGACTTAGTATTTTGGGTTGGGGCGGTTGCAGGGGCATCAGTAGGGTCATCTGCAAGGGTTTCGGCATCATTGATAGGGCCGTCATCGATAGGGTCACCATCGAGAGGGGTATCATCATCACCAAGGACCTCATCTCCAAGGACCTCGTCATCACCCAGGCCTAGGTCCTCTTCTTCTGCAGGGACATCTTCACCAAGAACCTCATCTTCTTCCGGCTCTCTGAAGAAAACAGAAGAGGACAGTATTAATGGATGCAGCTAGCTTGTCTGTTATAGGTCATGTTACCTAAACCTACATGGCATGGTCATTTCACCCATGTGCCAAATAACAAAGATGTGCACATAGGTTTATGCAACTTCAATCTCCCTTAACTAACATGGGTTTATAGACACAAACGGCTTGTTAGCTACAAAGTCAACTTTTCACAGAGAGGAGAGGAAAGTTAGTGGGCAACTCTTGATTCAACTACAAATTGACTCCATTCAAACTGTCGGCTCTACACGGGCAATACATTACTACCTGTCTGTTGGCTATCTAACTGTTCGCTAGCTAAATCTACATTAAGGGACTGTGCACCTAAACCATATAAATCCTATTAAATTACTGAGGGGCCATGTTATACACCTTCTAAGTCCCACAATGGGATGGAAATTGCAGCCATATTGGTCAGGGAGAAATCCATACCAGTCTAATAGGAATGGATGGCAGTCGAGGTATAACCCAGATTTTACTTTATGTAGTAAAAGAAAAGGCATGTGACATATCAGAAATGCTGTAATATATTTGTCAAACTAAAATATTGCCATATATTATACAGTTCATATTAGTTTTATACAATTATTCTGTATAAATAATTAAAATGACTAATTAAAATGTTATATAATATACACACAAAAAAAAACAGACCTTAATGTCTAAATGTTTGTTTTCTTGGAGAGCAATATTAGTAACGTTACTTGTTGCATTGATAACTTGTCTAAATCACATCATCAACTGAATTCAGCCGGCTGTGGATTGACTGCATTGTCTGAATGGAATGTTGGCATTCCAAAACAATATGGAATCATTCCTCTAAAGCTGACTAACATACAGTAAGGATACATTTCTCAAATTCATTATTTACAGCCTTTTCACAGTACTGGCAAACAATGGTTGACCAACTCCCTGCCCAAAATGGCTGACCTTTATCCGCCAAACGGTTCATGTACGTTCTAGTATGATCATTCTGAGTTAAACGCACTAACGTTAGCTAGCTACACATGGTTGGATGGATAAAACTAATGTAGTTATCTGCATAACTACCTAGTAAAATAACGATATATTACACACATCTAAAACAAATTTGACGATCAACGAAGACGATAACCAACAAGTTAGCTAGCAAGCAAGCAAAGTAGCAACTAGATACGAAGCCATAGCTAGTTTGATGCTAGCTTTAATGCTAGGCTAACGTTAGCTAGCCTCCATCTTGCCTGTGAGTGCAGCACAGATTGTCAGAAAAATACGATATTTTAGTTACATTTTCAGGCCATTCGTGCCATCCTGAGATGTTCCCTCTGTCTCAGCTTCAATGGGTTCAATAATTTCCTGGACAATATCTGCCATATTCGTCGGTTTGCAGAGAAAGCTAATTCAATCGAGAGATGCGCCTCCGCTAACACTGCGCAATTTAAAATTAGTGACGCCCCAGGCCTCCGCCAACGCGAGAAAATGCGAGAATTTGGCCTGATTGTCTTTCATAGCCTAAAACCGAAACACCCGAAAGATTTTCCACAAACAATTGATATATTTCTACAGTTTCGATCGAAACATATATACAGTACCAGTAAAAGTTCGGACAATAATTTCAAAAAAATATTTAACTAGGCAAGTCAAAGAACAACCAGGGAACAGCCTTGTTCAGGGACAAAAGTACAGATTTGTACTTTGTCAGCTCAGAGATTCGATTCAGCAACCTTTCAATTATTGGCCCATCACTCTAACCACTAGGCTGACACGGGGTTACTACATGATTCCATATGTGTTATTTCATTGTTGATGTTTTCACTATTATTCTACAATGTAGAAAATAGTAAAAAAATAAATAAGAAATACACACACACACATAGGCCCACCACTTGGGAGCCAGGCACAGCTTATCAGAATGAGCTTTTCCCAACAAAAGGGCTTTATAACAGAAACAAACTCCTCAGTTTCATCAGCTGCCTGGGTGGCTGGTCTCAGACGATCCTGCAGGTGAAGAAAAATAGATGTGGAGGTCTTGGGCTGGCGTGGTTACACGTGGTCTGCTGTTGTGAGGCCAGTTGGACACACTGCCAAATTCTCTAAAGCAATGTTGGAGGTGGCTTATGGTAGAGAAATTAGATTATTTGGCAACAGCTCTGGTGGGCATTCCTGTAGTCAGCATGCCAATTGCACGCTCCCTCAAAACTTGAGACATCTGTGGCATTGTGTTGTATGACAAAATTTCACATTTTAGTGACCTTTTATTGTCCCAAGCTCAAGGTGCACCTGTGTAATGATCATGCTGTTTAATCAGCTTCTAGATATGCTACACCTGTCAGATTGATGGATTATCATGGCGAAATATTCACTAACAGGGATGTAAACACATTTGTGCAGAAAATTTGATATATTAAATAAGCTTTGTGTGCATATGGAACATTTCTGGGATCTTTAATTTCAGCTCATGAAACATGGGACCAACACTTCACATGTTGCATTTCTATTTTGTTCAGCGGCATTATGTTTGACACCCCTTCTTTAGTCTCTCTGCATCTCTCTCACACTCTCTCTCGCTTTCTCTCTGAAGGCCCTTTAACTTTGTACATTCATAACAGTCCAGAAAAATCTCTTTCTTCTATGAATTGATAACATATTTCCAATCAATATAAACATAGAAATATGATTCATTAACTGAACATCAATAATGTAATAATGATTTTTTTTTAAATAGATTAAACATCCAACCAGGTCCAAAGTGTCATGTTGAACAGCCAGAAGCCCAAATATATATCTGACCATGTGCTTGTTGCGTCAAGTTGATATCTTTGGGTTCTGAGAGGGAGCCAGAGATGTTTGGCAAATGGATGTTGTTATCAGGTCCACAACCAAACGGGTACGCAGGGAATGTGCCCTGGGGGCCCAAACCTCCAGGGGCCCCCAACCCTTGTAGAATTGCAGGAAATTAGCTTTAAAACCGCATACTTTTCTCTCAGCCTAATGGCAAAATATGAAGAATAGTATGAGATATTATTTCTCTCTGTCTCATGGCAAAATGTGTAGAATTGCAGAAACTGTGCTTTAAAACTGCAAAATGATCTCTCTGCCCCATGGTAAAATGTGTTGAAATGCAGGAAGTTAGCGGTTATCCCCCCCAAAATATGTTTTACTAAAAAAATAGAGGTAGGTGCCCCGGGGCCCCAAATGTGGTAGTCCGGCCCTGATCAGGTACATTCAGTGACACTGACACTTCTCACTATTTGAGGTCTGCATGTGACTTGTGTAATGTACCTTGTACATACACTAATAACAGTGAAGTGATGCCACTGAAGGCCCACTGTAGAATAATGTGAATGTAAGTGGTCAGGTGATACCACTGATGGCCCACTGTAGAACAATGTGAATGTAAGTGGTCAGGTGATACCACTGATGGCCCACTGTAGAATAATGTGAATGTAAGTGGTCAGGTGATACCACTGATGGCCCACTGTAGAATAATGTGAATGTAAGTGGTCAGGTGATACCACTGATGGCCCACTGTAGAATAATGTGAATGTAAGTGGTCAGGTGATACCACTGATGGCCCATTGTAGAATAATGTGAATGTAAGTGGTCAGAGAGGAGCATGAGGGGTGTGGCAGTATTTTGCAGATATAAAACCAGTAAGCCTAATAAAGATGTCTCAGCAACTGGGCTCTGATTGGAGAGAGTGCAGACTGTGTCTCTGTTCTTAATGTCTCTGCAAGTCAATAACCAAATAACCATTACCACAGGACTCTCTGTAATGACCCAACGGGACACAGGCCAGAGAATGATGTGATTACATTCATCATGAAAAACATCAGCCTGTCTCAAAGGAGAGAGAGAGAGAGAGAGAGAGAGAGAGAGAGAAAGAGAGTGAAAGAGAGAAGAGAAAGAGATAAAGAGAGAAGAGAGAGCAAATAGAGCAGAGAGAGAGAGTGAAAGAGAGAGCTCAAATAGAGCAGAGAGAGAGAAAGAGAGAGATCAAATAGAGCAGAGAGAGAGAAAGGGAGAGAAAGGGAGAGAAAGAGATATCAAATAGAGCAGAGAGAGAAAGAGAGAGATCAAATAGAGCAGAGAGAGAAAGAGAGATCAAATATAGCAGAGAGATCAAAGAGCAGAGAGAGAAAGAGAGAGATCAAATAGAGCAGAGAAAGAGAGAAAGAGAGAGATCAAATAGAGCAGAGAGAGAGAAAGATCAAATAGAGCAGAGAGAGGGAGAGAGAAAGAGAGATCAAATAGAGCAGAGAGAGAGAGAAAAGATCAAATAGAGCAGAGAGAGAGAAAGATCAAATAGAGCAGAGAGAAAAGAGAGATCAAATAGAGCAGAGAGAGAGAGAAAGAGAGATCAAATAGAGCAGAGAGAGAGAAAAGAGAGATCAAATAAAGCAGAGAGAGAGAAAGAGAGATCAAATAGAGCAGAGAGAGAGAGAAAGAGAGATCAAATAGAGCAGAGAGAGAGAGAGAAAGAGAGATATCAAATAGAGCAGAGAGAGAGAGATGTACCAGGTCTAAAGGTTACATTAGCACTGAGCCAAAGATCAAAGCGCACTAATGAGTCTAGTAATGTGGGGCGGGAGGTAGCCTTGTGGTTCGAGTGTTGGGCCAGTAAACGAAAGGTGACAAGGTAAAAATCTGTCGTTCTACCCCTGAGCAAAGAAGTTAACCCACTGTTCCCTGGTGCCGAATATGTCGATTAAGGCAGCCCCCCGCACCTGTCTGATTCAGAGGGGTTGGGTTAAATGCGGAAGACACATTTCAGTTGAAGGCATTCAGTTGTACAACTGACTAGGTATCAGATGATGGGTGATTAGGCCTGGCTCGCAGTCTGTGTTTCAATTCATCCCAAAGGTTTTCGATTGGGTTGAGGTCAATGCTCTGTGCAGACCAGTCAAGTTGTTCCACACCGATCTCAACAAACCATTTCTGAATGGACCTTGCTTGTGCACAGGTGCATTGTCATTCTGAAACAGGAAAGGGCCTTCCACAAACTGTTGCCACAAAGTTGGAAGCACAGAATCATCTAGAACAGGGGTTCTTTTCAGCCTGGGACCCAAATGAGAAATTCTGTGTTTTCCTGGCTACCAAGCTGAGGAATATATGCAACTATAGGTAAACATCGGAACATTTCATTGCCCTTATGCCTAAAAAGAATGCAATTCATACAAAGACAAATAACAATGAAATACAAAGAAATATAGTAATGTTTTTTCCCCCATTAAAAACACTCTTACATACCTGTCTAGGTTGGAATTGTTGCTGTTAAAATACAAATCATTTCATTCTGAACTGGAATAAACTGATTGATCCCCTAACACCTTCAACATGCATGTCTATTCTGGGCTCAGTTTTTGACTACAACACTGAGGTCATGCTCAGCATTGAGTCTGTTCCTGTACTTGAGAACCCTGACTCGCATAGGTTTGTGGTGCCAAACTGGACCAGAACATCTACTGCTTTCTCAGTCAGGCAGTAGACTGCTTCCTGCTGTAGATGAGCAACCCAGAACTATGTGAGTGTTTGTCTCAAAAAGCATCTTGCTTCAATCAGTTTATTCCAGTTAAGAATCAAATGTATTACTTGTGACAGCAACAGTTCCAACCTAAACTTGTTTTCAGCAATCATTTCTACAGTAAAATGTACAGTAGGCCTGATAATTTTTCACCTGTAGTTTCTTAGGGTTGCACTATCAGTAGCAAGCTCGCTTGCTTTGGCTAATGTTAGCTAGCTATTAGCTGAGTACAAGAGGATTGTTTGAAATAAACTCACATCTACTACTATGAGATAGCACTCCCGTATTTCTGCTTATCATCATCACCTGTTATAAAATGACAATGCCGTGCTAATTGACTTACTTTTCCACTGTCGAAGCACTGTTTCCTGACGCATTCTGCCCTGTTCTGAAATAACTCCCTGTTTAACGTTAACGTCATGTTGTGCCAGGATGTTTGGTCAGGGCATGTCATTTTATTAATTTGGTCGTGTGGAGAGACTCATTACTAAGCACTTCCCCACACAAAACGGATTGTGGGCGCTCCTCGATATTTCTCAAAGTGTGTATGAAAGAGACAAAAAGTACTGTATTTGCTCAGTCCATTTCATGATAGCGGTGAGTGGGAATAACAATCAGTGGCTTGAACAACAGCGCTGCAGCGTGTGGGTCGAGGAGTGATCTTCAAGAAAACTGCAGAAAAAAGATCCGGTAAACAGCGAAGCACATGGGCATCTCCCTCTACAACCTCTCCCCAAACTGAGACCGCTGATAAGCAGAGAGCGCACTGAACGGATAGTGCGGTCGCACTTGGCCAAATTAATTCAATTAATTAAATAATTATACATTGACGTCGCGACCAACCATTAACAGGTCCGCGACCCACTTTGGGTCTCGACCCATACTATAAGAAACGCTGGTCTAGAATGTCATTGTATGCTGTAGAGTTAAGATTTCGCTTCACTGGTCACATTGGCAGTAAACCTACCCGAACCAGAAACAGTGGATAGATGGCTGCCAATGTTTGTCTATGGAGATTGCATGGTTGTGTGTTCGATATTCTTTACCTGTCAGCAACTGGTGTAACTGAAATAGTCAAATCCACTCATTTGAATGGGTGTCCACATACTTCTGTATATATAATGTATCTTCTACTTATTTTGAGATTAATCTCATCATTGATAACCCAATATTTCCACTGGTGATAATATGCTATGTGTGCATACAATATCTGCTCATTCTGCAAAGGCATATGGCACGATCAAATCTCAATCTACTAATGGTCTATTGTAATTACTTAGGACTTTAATTACATTTCTATAGGGGGTAGATCAGCTTTAATATTGCAGACAGATTGTAGCTTCCATCAATGTAATTGTCATATTTTCCAATCCCCCATCTTTTTGGGGGGTATATACACACACATACCCACATATATATATATATATACACACATATATATATATACACACACACATATATATATATATATATACACACACACACATATATATATAAATAAATACACACACCGATATATAGATATATATATACACACACATATATATACATTAAATATACACACATATATATATATATATATATAAATACACACCGATATATAGATATATATACATATATATATACATTAAATATACACACATATATACATTATATATACACATATATACATATATATATACACATACAGTGGGGCAAAAAAGTATTTCGTCAGCCACCAATTGTGCAAGTTCTCCCACTTAAAAATATGAGAGAGGCCTGTAATTTTCATCATAGGTACACTTCAACTATGACAGACAAAATGAGGAAAAAAATCCAGAAAATCACATTGTAGGATTTTTAATGAATTTATTTGCAAATCATGGTGGAAATTAAGTTTTTGGTCAATAACAAAAGTTTATCTCAATACTTTGTTATATACCCTTGGTTGGCAATGACAGAGGTCAAACGTTTTCTGTAAGTCTTCACAAGGTTTTCACACA
The DNA here is from genome assembly GCF_036934945.1 of Oncorhynchus masou masou. Taxonomy (NCBI): domain Eukaryota; kingdom Metazoa; phylum Chordata; class Actinopteri; order Salmoniformes; family Salmonidae; genus Oncorhynchus; species Oncorhynchus masou. The sequence continues at coordinate 63,038 of NW_027006842.1, forward strand.
CTGTTGCTGGTATTTTGGCCCATTCCTCCATGCAGATCTCCTCTAGAGCAGTGATGTTTTGGGGCTGTTGCTGGGCAACACGGACTTTCAACTCCCTCCAAAGATTTTCTATGGGGTTGAGATCTGTAGACTGGCTAGGCCACTCCAGGACCTTGAAGTGCTTCTTACGAAGCCACTCCTTCGTTGCCCGGGCGGTGTGTTTGGGATCATTGTCATGCTGAAAGACCCAGCCATGTTTCCTCTTCAATACCCTTGCTGATGGAAGGAGATTTTCACTCAAAATCTCACGATACATGGCCCCATTCATTCTTTCCTTTACACGGATCAGTCGTCCTGGTCCCTTTACAGAAAAACAGCCACAAAGCATGATGTTTCCACCCCCATGCTTCACAGTAGGTATGGTGTTCTTTGGATGCAACTCAGCATTCTTTGTCCTCCAAACACGACGAGTTGAGTTTTTACCAAAAAGTTTTATTTTTGTTTCATCAGACCATATGACATTCTCCCAATCTTCTTCTGGATCATCCAAATGCTCTCTTGCAAACTTCAGACGGGCCTGGACATGTACTAGCTTAAGAAGGGGGACACGTCTGGCACTGCAGGATTTGAGTCCCTGGCGGCGTAGTGTGTTCCTGATGGTAGGCTTTGTTACTTTGGTCCCAGCTCTCTGCAGGTCATTCCCGTGTGGTTCTGGGATTTTTGCTCACCGTTCTTGTGATCATTTTGACCCCACGGGGTGAGATCTTGTGTGGAGCCCCAGATCGAGGGAGATCATCAGTAGTCTTGTATGTCTTCCATTTCCTAATAATTGCTCCCACAGTTGATTTCTTCAAACCAAGCTGCTTACCTATTGCAGATTCCGTCTTCCCAGCCTGGTGCAGGTCTACAATTTTGTTTCTGGTGTCCTTTGACAGCTCTTTGGTCTTGGCCATTGTGGAGTTTGGCGTGTGACTGTTTGAGGTTCTGGACAGGTGTCTTTTATACTGATAACAAGTTCAAACAGGTGCCATTAATACAGGTAACGAGTGGAGGATAGAGGAGCCTCTTAAAGAAGAAGTTACTGGTCTGTGAGAGCCAGTAATCTTGCTTGTTTGTAGGTGACCAAATACTTATTTTCCACCATATTTTGCTAATAAATTCATTAAAAATCCTACAATGTGATTTTCTGGATTTGTTTTTCTCATTTTGTCTGTCATAGTTGAAGTGTACCTATGATGAAAATTACAGGCCTCTCTCATCTTTTTAAGTGGGAGAACTTGCACAATTGGTGGCTGACTAAATACTTTTTTGCCCCACTGTATATATATATATAGATATATATATATATATATGTGTGTATGTATATATATATGTGTATGTATATATACACATATATACATATATTTATATACACACACACATATATATATGTATATATACACATATACATATATATATATACACATATATATAAACATACATACACATATTTAAAAAAAATATATACATTTTCCTTTATTTCCTGCAAACCCTACCATCCCTCCCCTAGTTGGAGTAAACTAATAAACAATAACACTTAGGCTTCTACTTCCAGCTTATACATACTATGTACATTTTACAGACACAATCTATTTTACAATAGTTATATTTTGTTTGTTTTTAGTCCTGGACTTCATCTATTTCTGATGTCCACACAATTAGATTTCTATTTGCCATATTTTTAACTGTGCTAGTTCACAACAGTTCTGAACCTATATACATTTGACAGACACTGTATATTTTATAATGACTTTGGACTTTCCTGGAGTAGGCTACAATATGCAGTGTTATCAAAAAAGGACATCTTAAAACGGGCACGGCAGTAAAGGTTTGGTCACGCAGGTTGAGGATGTGAATACAGTTGCCTCCTCAAGCCCCAAAGGTAATTTACTAGGCAAAAGTTGAGTGGAAGCACATTCTCTCTTGTACAATAAATAGCCTAATGACCTGGAGAAGAAAGGCAGAGCATGATAATATGCATACAGTGGCTAGTGAAAGTATTCACCCCGTTGGCATTTTGCCTATTTTGTTGTCTTACAACCTGGAATTAAAATAGTTTTTTGGGGGGGTTGTATCATTTAATTTACACAACATGCCTACCACTGTGAAACAAATAAGATATAAGACAAAAAAAACTGAAAACTTGAATGTGCGTAACTATTCACCCCCCCCCCCCCCAAAAGTCAATACTTTGTAGAGCCACCTTTTGCAGCAATTACAGCTGCAAGTCTCTGAGGGTATGTCTCTATAAGCTTGGCACATCGAGCCACTGGAATCTTTGCCTATTCTTCAAGGCAAAACTGCTCCAGCTCCTTCAAGTTGGATGGGTTCCGCTGGTGTACAGCAAGCTTTAAGTCATACCACCAATTCTCAATTGGATTGAGGTCTGGGCTTTGACTAGGCCATTCCAAGACATTTAAATGTCTCCCCTTAAACCACTCGATTGTCGCTTTAGCAGTATGCATAGGGTCATTGTCCTGCTGGAAGGTGAACCTCCGTCCCAGTCTAAAATCTCTGGAAGACTGAAACAGGTTTCCCTCAAGAATTTCCCTGTATTTAGCGCCATCCATCATTCCTTCAATTCTGACCAGTTTCCTTGTCCCTGCCGATGAAAAATGGGATGGTGTTCTCTGGGTAATGAGAGGTGTTGGGTTTGCACCAGACATAGCGTTTTCCTTGATGGCCAAAAAGCTAAATCTTTGTCTCATCTGACCATAGTACCCTCATCCACATGTTTGGGGAGTCTCCCACATGCCTTTTGACAAACACCAAATGTGTTTGTTTATTCTTTAAGCAATGGCTTTCTTCTAGCCACCCTTCAGTAAAGCCCAGCTCTGTGGAGTGCATGGCTTAAAGTGGTCCTATGGACAGATACTCCCATCTCTGCTGTGGAGCTTTGCAGCTCCTTCGGGGTTTTCTTTGATCACTTTGTTGCCTCTCTGCTCCATGTGTTTTGGTGGGCGGCCCTCTCTTGACAGGTTTGTTGTGGTGCCATATTTTTTCAATTTTTTAATAATGGATTTTATGGTGCTCTGTGGGATGTTCACAGTTTCTGATATTTTTTTATAACCCAACCTTGATCTGTAATTCTCCACAACTTTGTCCCTGACCTGTTTGGAGAGCTCCTAGGTCTTCATAGTGCTGCTTGCTTGGGGGTGCCCCTTGCTTAGTGGTGTTGCAGACTCTGGGGCCTTTCAGAACAGGTTCCGCTGGTGTACAGCGATCATGTGACACTTAGATTACACACAGGTGGACTTTATTGAACTAATTATGTGACTTCTGAAGGTAATTGGTTGCACCAGATCTTATTTCGGGGCTTCATAGTAAAGGGGGTGAATACATATGCACTCACCACTTTAACTTTTTTTTTATAGTTATTTTTTTTTCATTTCACTTCACCAATTTGGACTATTTTGTGTATGTCCATTACATGAAATCCAAATAAAAATCTATTTAAATTACAGGTTGTAATGCAACAAAATAGGAAAAATGCCAAGGGGGTGAATACATTTGCAAGGCACTGTAGTATAGTAAGATGCAGCAGGTGATGTTGCAGTGATTGTTTTACAGTTGATTATGTCAGTGACCCGCTGTCCAACTCTCTCTGATAAAGACACTCAATTTCAATTTAAATTCAAGGGGCTTTATTGGCATGGGAAACTTATGTTTACATTGTCAAAGCAAGTGAAATAGATACTAAACAAAAGTTACATAAACAATATCAAATGTACAGTAAACATTACACTCACAAAAGTTCCAAAATAATAAAAAAAATTCACATGTCATATTATGTCATATACAGTGTTGTAATCATGTGCAAATAGTTAAAGTACAAAAGGAAAATAAATAAACAAATCTAGGTTGTATTTACAATGGTGTTTGTTCTTCACTGGTTGCCCTTTTCTTGTGGCAACAGGTTACAAATATTACTGCTGTGATGGCACAATGTGGAATTTCACCCAATAGATATGGGAGTTTATCAAAATTGGATTTGTTTTCAAAATATTTGTGGGTCTGTGTAATCTGAGGGAAATATGTGTCTCTAATACATTTGGCAGGAGGTTAGGATGTGCATCTCAGCTTCCACCTCATTTTGTGGGCAGTGAGCACATAGCCTGTCTTCTCTTAAGAGCCAGGTCTGCTTTCAGCAGCCTTTCTCAATAGCAAGGCTCACTGAGTCTGTACATAGTCAAAGATTTCCTTCATTTTGATCAGTCACAGTTGTCAGGTTTTCTGCCACTGTGTTTAGGGCCAAATAGCATTCTAGTTTTTTGTAAATTCTTTCAATGTGTCAAGTAATTATCTTTTTGTTTTCTCATGATTTGGTTGGGTCTAATTGTGTTGCTGTTGAGGCTCTGTGGGGTCTGTTTGTGAACAGAGCCCCAGGACCGGCTTGCTTAGGGGACTCTTCTCCAGGTTAATTTCTCTGTAGGCGATGGCTTTATTATGGAAGGTTTGGGAATCACTTCCTTTTAGGTGGTTGTAGAATTTACCTTCTCTTTTCTGGCTGGTATCGGCCTAATTCTGCTCTGCAAGCATTATTTGGTGTTTTACATTGTACACAGAAGATATTTCTATTGTCAAAGATTCACTCCAGATTACAAATCTGATAACAGGGATTCTATTGTGACTTAACAAGCCACAGGGTTCTTTAAAAGCCCATCCCGCTATCCCTACATCCCCTGTTCCTCCACCTTGCAATCCCATCATCAATTCATCCCTCCATCCACGTCCCTCCATTCCTACATCCCACCATCCCTCTGTCATCAGGCAGTGTCTGGTAATGAGTGTTTAATTAGATGGGCTGTTTCAATTATCAGCCAGCCAACAGTAGCACCAATTACACTACATATTATACAACCCATTGGGGTGGAGACTGGCTTATGTAGCAGTATACCTACAGGGTAAATATGACCTCATAGTGTAGCAGTATACCTACAGGGTGAATATGACCTCATGTAGCAGTGTAGCAGTATACCTACAGGGTGAATATGACCTCATAGTGTAGCAGTATACCTACAGGGTGAATATGACCTCATGTAGCAGTATACTACAGGGTGAATATGACCTGTGTAGCAGTATACCTACAGGGTGAATATGACCTCATAGTGTAGCAGTATACCTACAGGGTGAATATGACCTCATAGTGTAGCAGTATACCTACAGGGTGAATATGACCTCATAGTGTAGCAGTATACCTACAGGGTGAATATGACCTCATAGTGTAGCAGTATACCTACAGGGTGAATATGACCTCATAGTGTAGCAGTATACCTACAGGGTGAATATGACCTCATAGTGTAGCAGTATACCTACAGGGTGAATATGACCTCATAGTGTAGCAGTATACCTACAGGGTGAATATGACCTCATAGTGTAGCAGTATACCTACAGGGTGAATATGACCTCATAGTGTAGCAGTATACCTACAGGGTGAATATGACCTCATAGTGTAGCAGTATACCTACAGGGTGAATATGACCTCATAGTGTAGCAGTATACCTACAGGGTGAATATGACAGTATACCTCAGGGTGAATATGTGTGTAGCAGTATACCTACAGGGTGAATATGACCTCAGTATACCTACAGGGTGAATATGCAGTATACCTACAGGGTGAATATGACCTCATAGTGTAGCAGTATACCTACAGGGTGAATATGATAGTGTAGCAGTATACCTACAGGGTCATAGTGTAGCAGTATACCTACAGGGTGAATATGTCCTCATAGTGTAGCAGTATACCTACAGGGTGAATATGTCCTCATAGTGTAGCAGTATACCTACAGGGTGAATATGTCCTCATAGTGTAGCAGTATACCTACAGGGTGAATATGACCTCATAGTGTAGCAGTATACCTACAGGGTGAATATGGCTTCATAGTGTAGCAGTATACCTACAGGGTGAATATGGCCTCATAGTGTAGCAGTATACCTACAGGGTGAATATGGCCTCATAGTGTAGCAGTATACCTACAGGGTGAATATGTCCTCATAGTGTAGCAGTATACCTACAGGGTGAATATGTCCTCATAGTGTAACAGTATACCTACAGGGTGAATATGACCTCATAGTGTAGCAGTATACCTACAGGGTGAATATGGCTTCATAGTGTAGCAGTATACCTGCAGGGTGAATATGGCTTCATAATGTAGCAGTATACCTGCAGGGTGAATATGGCCTAATGTAGCAGTATACCTACAGGGTGAATATGACCTCATAGTGTAGCAGTATACCTACAGGGTGAATATGGCTTCATAGTGTAGCAGTATACCTGCAGGGTGAATATGGCTTCATAATGTAGCATATACCTACAGGGTGAATATGGCCTCATAGCAGTATACCTACAGGGTGAATATGACCTCATAGTGTAGCAGTATACCTACAGGGTGAATATGACCTCATAGTGTAGCAGTATACCTACAGGGTGAATATGACCTCATAGTGTAGCAGTATACCTGCAGGGTGAATATGGCTTCATAATGTAGCAGTATACCTACAGGGTGAATATGGCCTCATAGTGTAGCAGTATACCTACAGGGTGAATATGACCTCATAGTGTAGCAGTATACCTACAGGGTGAATATGACCTCATAGTGTACCAGTATACCTACAGGGTGAATATGACCTCATAGTGTAGCAGTATACCTACAGGGTGAATATGACCTCATAGTGTAGCAGTATACCTACAGGGTGAATATGACCTCATAGTGTAGCAGTATACCTACAGGGTGAATATGACCTCATAGTGTAGCAGTATACCTACAGGGTGAATATGACCTCATAGTGTAGCAGTATACCTAATGTAGCAGTATACCAGGGTGAATATGGCCTCATAATGTAGCAGTATACCTACAGGGTGAATATGGCCTCATAGTGTAGCAGTATACCTACAGGGTGAATATGTCCTCATAGTGTAGCAGTATACCTACAGGGTGAATATGACCTCATAGTGTAGCAGTATACCTACAGGGTGAATATGACCTCATAGTGTAGCAGTATACCTGCAGGGTGAATATGGCTTCATAATGTAGCAGTATATCCTGCAGCATTAACAGAGCAGTACCTATAGAGATCAGTGGCTGGAGGGGCCTGCAGCCAAAACCATCACATTCCTCATATTCGGATGGATCTAGAAAATAAAAATAAAGAAGAGGAGAAGGAGTGGGAAAAGGAGGAGGGGAAGAAGCACTGGTGGAGGGAGAGGAGGGCTGTTGCTGCAGCCCCAGTACTAGTGCAGCAGAGGGAGAGTGTGTGTCTGTATGTCTGTGTGTGAGAGAGAAAGAGAGAGAGAGAGAAACAGCAGACTGACTGGCTGTGTGAGACTAACAAATGGTTGCCATGCAGCAGGAGGGGGGGACGTGCTTTTGGAGGGAGAGACAGAATGACAATGAAGAGGAGGAGGAGGAGGCAGCAAACCTGATGCTGAGCCATCTGACCAGCAGATGGGGGTTAGTCTTGTGTATCTAATGAGAGGACTATGGATGGAGAGATATATTTACGGAGGGAGGGCTGTGTGTGTGTGCGTAGCATGCTCTAGGAAACAGCAGTTCTCCAGTAGAAACAGAATCAGCAGCAACAGGTTGGAAAGAATGTCACGACAGTGAGCTGCCTGCCTTCCTGCTGCCTACCTCTTCTCTACCCAACCACATCACATCTTCTGTCAACAGCACATCGTCTATGTCTCTCTCTCTCTCCTTTTCTCCCTCCCTCTCTCTTTCTCGCTCTCTCTCCTGTTCTCCCTCCTCTCTCTCTCGCTCTCTCTCCTTTTCTCTCTCCCTCTCTCTCTCTCGTTCTCTCTCCTTTTCTCCCTCCCTCTCTCTCTCTCGCTCTCTCCTTTTCTCCCTCCCTCTCTCTCCTGCTCTCTCTCTCTTTCCCTCTCTCTCCTGCACTCGCTCTCTCTCCTTTTCTCCCTCCCTCTCTCTCCTGCTCTCTCTCTCTTTCCCTCTCTCTCCTGCTCTCTCCCTCCCTCTCTCTCTCTCTTCTTTTCTCCCTCCCTCTCTCTTTCTCTATAACTCATTCCCTTACACTCTTTCTCCCACTATCTTCTCCCTCTCTCTCTCTCTGATCCATCTTTCTCATTTTCTCCTCTATCCCTCTCTCCCACTATTTTCTCTCTCTCCTCTCTCTCTTTTGCCACCTGCTGCTCAGTCATACCCCAGGCAGAAAGAGGCTAGTGTTGGTATCGTATCGTATGAGAGGTCTGTGAGGAATGAGGACTGCTCTGTCTTTTCTCCTTTCTGTTATCATGTGTTGTCAGTCTCCATCACCTCCTTTTGTGATGAGATTACACCATCTGGCCAGCTGCTACTCACAACAAGCAACAGGTACAGAGGCTTTCTCCTTATTATACTATGCATCACAATGCATGTGTGATGTCAGGTTTTTGTTTGATATCCTATCGCTTCTATGGTTTATGCCATGATGCATTTTCATTTAGTTATGGCATCAATGGAGAATAAGTCGAATTGAATTCGACATAGGCTTTGAACCGCATGTTATTGTTGTGCGGACTGTGTGTTTTTGATGTTATGACTGAACGTTAGATTGTCGTGTCTCTGTCTGTCTTCCTCTGTCTCTCTGGTGTGTGTGTCCATGTTAGCGGTCTGCCGACTTCAGTTAACTGTACGATGAACAGAGGAGCTGGAGCATGTGGATGTTTTAACGTTGTTTTTGATTAGATAGTTACAGAGGAGCTTTTTATAGATGACTATTTATTAATGTTTCATTTCATTTAATTCAATCATATTGGGTGGTTTCATTGGGTGGTTTCGATACGTACAGTTGCCAAAGTAAATTATTTATATTAAATTGTATGTTATAGTAAATTCTAAACAGTACAGGAATTTAGTCTCCGTATGAGATCCTTTTATGACAAAACATGCAGATATACAGTGAACAATCTAAGGTAAACGACTCCAACACAGCACCAACCCCCTCTCTTCCTCTGCTCTCTCTCTGTCTCTGTCTTTCTCGCTCTCTCTCTCTCTCTCTCTCTCTCCACTCTGCCTCTCTCTCTTTCTCGCACTCTCTCTCTCTCTCTCTCTCTCCACTCTGCCTCTCTCTCTTTCTCGCTCTCTCTCTCTCTCTCTCTGTCTCTCTCCAGGTTGCATGCAGGCTTCTCCCCGTCTGGGCGTGTGTTCACCATGTGAAGCTAGCTTCCTGCTATGAGCGTGTGTTCACCAGGGTCATATTCATTACTGTACACTGTAGCAAAATGGAAAACAAAAACAGGCGTTTCTCATTGGACAAGTCCAGGTAGTCCCCCTGTCCGTTTTCTTCAGTTTGGTGCTAGTGAACACCACCCATGTGTAGCCTCCACTATAACCACTCCCCGACTGCTATGAGTGACAGTGAAATGCTCCTCAACTCCTTGATCCTGTCGGAGCAGAAGGCAGCATTTGCCTTCATAGGGATGTTGCTGCTGGTCCTGGGCCTGCTCATAGTCCGGTGTTTCAGGATCCTTCTGGACCCCTACAGTAGCATGCCCTCCTCCAACTGGTCTGACGGGATAGAGGGCCTGGAGAAAGGGACATTTGAATACGCACTGACCTAACCCAGAAGGATACACACATCACATACATTGATTGCAGAGGCACGTATGCATGTACACAAGCAGTCACACAGGAACGAGTATGCATTCATGCACACGCACGCAGAAAACACACACACCACAGACACATTAGATCCCAGCCAGCCCCTGAAAACTGGAATGAATTAACTGAAGATGACGCTGTTTCTGTGAGCTTTTACTGAAACTCTGTCCAGCTCATTGTCTTAGGTAGGCTTTGCTTTCGTCGTCCGAGCGACTACAGCGTCACGTAGGACTGACGCCACCTGTGGAAAGACAATGCGTTCCACATGGGTAACATGTGAGTTGGTATTGAGCCTGGTTAGAGAGAACAGAGAACCATGCCTGTGGCAAGATGGAGGTCTCAGGGAAAAACACATCTAGTGATTCATTTGGAGAAAGGTGAGAACAGACTCATTCTGATCCTGATTCAGACAGGAGTAACATGGAGGAGAGGATCCCATCTTTCACATGGCTCTGCTCTACACAACACAGCAATGTACGGATGGAAACAGGGTGATACAAGAATACCATACCAGAGCTAATCAACCATCAAAGTGCTGTTTGCCTGTCATCCGAATGGATTGTTGTGTAGTTAATTTAGGACGGTCCTATAGAACAAGATTGTTATATTACAGTAAGACTGATATTGACTGACCAACATTGTTCTCAGTTTCAAACGGATGATGTTAATAATGTTGATGATGGCGAAGATGAGGAGGAGAAGAAGGATGATGATAATAATGATGATATTTTTTTTATTTAACCTTTATTTTAACTAGGCCAGTCAGTTAAGAACAAATCCTTATTTACAATGACGGCCTACTTGGGCCAAACCCGGACGACGCTGGGCCAATTGTGGGCCAATTATGCACCGCGCTATGGGACTCCCAATCACGGCCGGATGTGATACAGCCTGGATGATGATGATGGGGATGATAACTTTGATGATGATGATGGGGATGATAACATTGATGATGGTGGTGATGATAATAATGATGATGATAACATCGATGATGATAATGATGATGACTAGTGCATTACATGTGTGTCATGTTCTTTTGTAAACCTACTGATCTGGCAGAGAGATACTATGTCTGAACTATGATTTATCTGGACATGGTGTACGGAACTGTTTCTAATCAATGCAACAATGGTCTTCAGAGTGAGTACTGTATGTATGTACTGTTGATGAGAGAAGAGAAGAGGCTGTCATCTCGGAGACAAAGGTTTTTAACGTTGGGAGAGTCTGTCACTGGCTGTCTCCTGAGGGAAAGGTTACTGGGATAATGATGGTGGAGGAGTGTTTATCCACACTGCACACGCCTCACCCTTCTTCACACCTCCTACCCTGCACTGTCACATCCCCTCCTCACCCATCCTCCCCTGCACATGAATCCCTCTCTCAACCCTCCTCACCCATCCTCCCCTGCACATGAATCCCTCTCTCACCCCTCCTCACACCTCCTCCCTGGCACAAGACTACCTCTCTCACCCCTCCTCACGCTTCTTACCCCCTCCTTCCTCTCCTTTATCTACTCACCCTTCCTCCTCCTCACCCATACTCACTCCTCCACACCATCCTCCTCACTCTTCCTCACTCCTCCTAACCCTAGGAATGGAGGAGAGAGCCCTCACCCAGACAGAAACAGAATGTTCATCTCAGTGCTGTGAATCTGCCTTACTGTGACCTATGGGTTTACGTGCCTTTGTTTAGAAATATTTGCCCGTGTGTGTGTGTGCACATGCTTGTGTGTGTATCCGTGTGTGCACACACGTGTGTGTGTGATCATGCTTGTATGTGTGCGTGCATATGTCATGATGACTGATGACGGTGTATCTACTCAACTGTTACTCAGAGACAGAGGAAGAGACAACTCTGCTGTTGGAATAAATCATGTCAAATAAAAACTACTTTATTTAGACAAATTAATTATTAATGCTTCCTGTGTCTACAAAATATTATAAAACAATTCACACATCTATTCAATCACTTATAGTCTTGAATACTAACATTGAAGTGATTGATGTATTACTGATATATGGACTAAAACGGATACCACAATGGCCCTCAAAGAACTTCACTGGACTTTATGCAAACTGGAAACCACATATCCTGAGGCTGCATTTATTGTAGCTCCCGAAATTCTATCAACATATTGATTGTTGTACTCGCGCTGCTAAAACCCTTGACCGTTTCGATACTACTTTCCAGGAAGCATATAAGGCCCGCCCCCGCCCTCCATTCGGCAAATCGGACCACAATTCCATCTTGCTCCTCCCCTCCTATAGGCAGATACTCAAACAGGATACACACGTAGTGAGGACTAGAGGTCGACCGATTATGATTTTTCAACGCCTATACCAATTATTGGAGGGCCAAAAAAAGCTGATACCGATTAATCGGCCATTTTTTAAAAATGTATTTGTAATAATGACAATTACAACAATACTGAATGAACACTTATTTTAACTTAATATAATGCATCAATAAAAATCTATTTAGCCTCAAGTAAATAATGAAACATGTTCTATTTGGTTTAAATAATGCAAAAACAAAGTGTTGGAGAAGTAAAAGTGCAATATAGTGCATCATAGCACTGAGACGGCACTTGTGAAGGTGGTAAATGACATCTTAATGGCATCGGACCGAGGCTCTGCATCTGTCCTCGTGCTCCTAGACCTTAGTGCTGCTTTTGATACCATCGATCACCACATTCTTTTGGAGAGATTGGAAACCCAAATTGGTCTACACGGACAAGTTCTGGCCTGGTTTAGATCTTATCTGTCGGAAAGATATCAGTTTGTCTCTGTGAATGGTTTGTCCTCTGACAAATCAACTGTAAATTTTGGTGTTCCTCATGGTTCCGTTTTAGGACCACTATTGTTTTCACTATATATTTTACCTCTTGGGGATGTTATTCGAAAACATAATGTTAACTTTCACTGCTATGCGGATGACACACAGCTGTACATTTCAATGAAACATGGTGAAGCCCCAAAATTGCCCTTGCTAGAAGCATGTGTTTCAGACATAAGGAAGTGGATGGCTGCAAACTTTCTACTTTTAAACTCGGACAAAACCGAGATGCTTGTTCTAGGTCCATAGAAACAAAGAGATCATCTGTTGAATCTGACAATTAATCTTAATGGTTGAACAGTCGTCTCAAATAAAACTGTGAAGGACCTCGGTGTTACTCTAGACCCTGATCTCTCTTTTGAAGAACATATCAAGACCATTTCAAGGACTGCTTTTTTTCCATCTACGTAACATTGCAAAAATCAGAAACTTTCTGTCCAAAAATGATGCAGAAAAATTAATCCATGCTTTTTTTCACTTCTAGGTTACACTACTGCAATGCTCTACTTTCCGGCTACCCGGATAAAGCACTAAATAAACTTCAGTTAGTGCTAAATATGGCTGCTAGAATCCTGACTAGAACCAAAAAATTTGATCATATTACTCCAGTGCTAGCCTCTCTACACTGGCTTCCTGTCAAAGCAAGGGCTGATTTCAAGGTTTTACTGCTAACCTACAAAGCATTACATGGGCTTGCTCCTACCTATCTCTCTGATTTGGTCCTGCCGTACATACCTACACGTACGCTACGGTCACAAGACGCAGGCCTCCTAATTGTCCTTAGAATCTTACCTGGGCTCGAACCAGGAACACATCGACAACAGCCACACTCGAAGCAGCGTTACCCTTCGCTCCACAAAAGCCTTGCAGAGCAAGGGGAATAACTACTCCAAGTCTCAGAGCGAGTGATGTTTGAAATGCTATTAGCGCGCACCCCGCTAACTAGCCAGCCATTTCACATCTGTTACACCAGCCATTAGGCTGATAGGCTTGAAGTCATAAACAGCGCTGTGCTTGCAAAGAGCTGCTGGCAAAACGCATGACAGTGCTGTTTGAATGAATGCTTACGAGCCTGCTGCTGCCTACCATCGCTCAGTCAGACTGCTCTATCAAATCATAGACTTAATTATAACTTAACACACAGAAATACGAGACTTTGGTCATTAATATGGTCGAATCCGGAAACTATCATTTTGAAAACAAGTGAAATACGGAACCGTTCGGCATTTTATCTAACGGGTGTCATCCCTAAGTCTAAATATTCTTGTTACATTGCAGAACCATCAATGTTATGTCATAATTACGTAACATTCTGGCAAATTAGTTCGCAATGAGCCAGGCTACCCAAACTGTTGCATATACCCTGACTCTGCGTGCAATGTACGCAAGAGAAGTGACAATTTCACCTGGTTAATATTGCCTGCTAACCTGGATTTCTTTTAGCTAAATATGCAGGTTTAAAAATATATACTTCTGTGTATTGATTTTAAGAAAGGCATTGGTGTTTATGGTTAGGTTCAGTCGTCCAACGATTGTCCTTTTTTTCCCCGCAAATGCGCTTTTGTTAAATCATCCCCCAGCGTTGCATTGATTATATGCTAGATAAGGACACGCTAGATCAACTAGTAATAACATCAACCATGTGTAGTTATAACTAGTGATTGTTTTTTATTAGATAAGTTTAATGCTAGCTAGCAATTTACCTTGGCTTCTACTGCATTCGCGTAACAGGCAGGCTCCTCGTGGAGTGCAAAGAGAGGCAGGTGGTTAGAGCGTTGGACTAGTTAACTGTAAGGAAAATCTGTCGTTCTGCCCCTGAACAAGGCCGTTAACCCACCGTTCCTAGGCCGTCATTGAAAATAAGAATGTGTTCTTAACTGACTTGCCTAGCTAAATAAAGGTATAAAAAAATAGGCAAAATTGGCGCCCAAAAATACCGATTTCCGATTGCTATGAAAACTTGAAATCGGCCCTAATTAATCAGCCATTCCGACCTCTAGTGAGGACTATTCAACGCTGGTCTGACCAATTCGAATCCACGCTTCAAGATCGTTTTGATCATGTGAACTGTGATATTTTCGGAGTAGCTTCAGAAAATAACATTGACACATATACTGATACGGTGAATGAGTTTATGTATTACTGATATATAGCTCTCGCCAGTTTGTACAACACTATTGTTTCTAAGATGGCGTAGCAGTCAGACGTCTTTGTCTTGTCTCGTCCTATGTATGTATATATATATATACAGTGCCTTGCGAAAGTATTCGGCCCCCTTGAACTTTGCGACCTTTTGCCACATTTCAGGCTTCAAACATAAAGATATAAAACTGTATTTTTTTGTGAAGAATCAACAACAAATGGGACACAATCATGAAGTGGAACGACATTTATTGGATATTTCAAACTTTTTTAACAAATCAAAAACTGAAAAATTGGGCGTGCAAAATTATTCAGCCCCCTTAAGTTAATACTTTGTAGCGCCACCTTTTGCTGCGATTACAGCTGTAAGTCGCTTGGGGTATGTCTCTATCAGTTTCGCACATCGAGAGGCTTCTCCTTCACCCAAATCCAGATAGCTGATGTTCTGAAAGAGCTGCAATATCTGGACCCCTACAAATCAGCCAGTCTAGACAATCTGGACCCTCTCTTTCTAAAATTATCTGCCGAAATTGTTGCAACCCCTATTACGAGCCTGTTCAACCTCTCTTTTGTATCATCTGATATTCCCATAGATTGGAAAGCTGCAGCGGTCCTCCCCCTCTTCAAGGGGGGAGACACTCTAGACCCCGACTGCTACAGACCTATATCTATTCTACCCTGCCTTTCTAAGGTCTTTGAAAGCCAAGTTAACAAACAGATTACGGACCATTTCGAATTTCACCGTACCTTCTCCGCTATGCAATCTGGTTTCAGAGCTGGTCATGGGTGCACCTCAGCCACGCTCAAGGTCCTAAACGATATCATAACCGCCATTGATAAGAGACATTACTGTGCAGCCCTATTCATCGAACTGGCTAAGGCTTTCGACTCTGTCAATCACAACATTCTTATTGGCAGACTCAACAGCCTTGGTTTCTCAAATGATTGCCTCGCTTGGTTCACC
This sequence comes from Oncorhynchus masou masou, assembly GCF_036934945.1. NCBI lineage: Eukaryota > Metazoa > Chordata > Actinopteri > Salmoniformes > Salmonidae > Oncorhynchus > Oncorhynchus masou. The sequence goes on from NW_027006842.1 coordinate 78,593, forward strand.
AACTACTTCTCCGATAGAGTTCAGTATGTCAAATTGGAGGGTCTGTTGTCCGGACCTCTGGCAGTCTATGGGGGTGCCACAGGATTCAAGTCTCGGACCGACTCTTCTCAGTATACATCAATGATGTCGCTCTCGCTGCTGTTGATTCTTTGATTCACCTCTACGCAGACAACACCATTCTGAAAACCTCTGGCCCTTCGTTGAACACTGTGTTAACTAACCTCCAGATGAGCTTCAATGCCATACAACTCTCCTTCCGTGGCCTCCAACCGCTCTTAAATGCAAGTAAAACTAAATGCATGCTCTTCAACCGATCACTGCCCACACCTGCCTGCCCGTCCAGCATCACTACAATGGACGGTTCTGACTAAGAATATGTGGACAACTACAAATACCTAGGTGTCTGGTTAGACTAAACTCTCCTTCCAGACTCACATTAAACATCTCCTCTCCTTAAACATGGCCTCCTCTCCTTCATGTTCTCTGCTGCCAATGACTGGAACGAACTGCAAAAATCCCTGAAGCTGGAGACTCTTACCTCCCTCACTAACTTTAAGCACCAGCTGTCAGAGCAGCTCACAGATCACTGCACCTGTACATAGCTCATCCCCATACTGTATTTATTTATTTTGCAAATGAGAACTTGTTCTCAACTAGCCTACATGGTTAAATAAAAGGAGAAATAAATAAACAAATAAAAAAATATCAGGAAGTGCATAGGAGATGTTGTACCCACAATGACTATTAAAACCTACCCTAACCAGAAACCATGGATAGATAGGAGCATTTGGGCAAAACCGAAAGCCCGAACCTTTGCATTTAACCAGGGCTAGAAGACTGGGAATATGGAAGAACACACAGTGTAGTTATTCCCTCTGCAAAGCAATCAAGCAGGCTAAACGTCGGTATAGGGACAAAGTTGAGTCCTAGTTCAACGGCTCCGAAACGAGACGTATGTGGCAGGGTCTACAGACAACATGGATTATAAAGGGAAAACCAGCTACGTCGCAGACACAGATGTCTTGCTTCCGTACAGGCTGAACACCTTCTTCGCTCGTTTTGAGGATAATACACTGCCACCGACGCGGCCCGCTATCAAGGACTGTGGACTCTCCTTCTCCATGGCCAACGTGAGTAAGACATTTAAGCGTGTTAACCCTCGCAAGGCTACCGGCCCAGATGATATCCCTAGCTGTGTCCTCAGAGCATGCATAGAACAGCTGGCTGGTGTGTTCAAACTCTCCCTATCCAGGCTGTTGTTCCCACATGCTTCAAGATAGCCAACATTGTCCCTGTACATAAGAAAGCAAAGGTAACTGTACTAAATGACCATCACCCCGTAGCACTCACCTCTGTCATCATGAAATGCTTTGAGAGACTAGTCAAGGATTAAATCACCTCCACTTTACCTGCCACACTCGACCCACTTCAATTTGCTTACCGTCCCAATAGATCCACAGAATGATGCAATCGTCACTACATTGCACACTGCCTTGTCCCATCTGGACAAGAGGAATACCTATGTAAGTGTTACGTTCCCCAGTTTCTGTGTTGTAGATTGTGTATTTGAGTGTGTTTTAGGAGATGGCTTCCTGAAATCCCCCAGCCGCTGATTGGTCGACTCCACGGCTAATTGTAGCTGTCCCCGCCCCCTCGTCAGGATGCAGCGGTCTCCAATTTTCAATGCCTTCTAAAGCTATATATAAAAGCCAGTGTTCTGTTCAGAAGAGAGATCATTGTTGGTAGGAGATTGTAGAGAGAGATTGAATGTGATATAGATCATTGCTGAGAGAGGAGGTTGATGGCTGAGGGGTATAGCATGTTGGTCGTTGGTATGTACTATGTTAATTGTTGTTGGTAGCATCTTTGGTATGTTCTGTGTTTGTTGCTCTGTCAGAGCTTCTTTAATGGCCTGAGCTAGTTTTTTCTCAGTTTCATTGTGAAGTGCATTGTTTAATATTCTGTTTCATTTGGAAAGGGGAAGGCACCCAGGGAGTGCTTAGGCAAGAGGCCCGTGGGCATACATATACCCGTAGTATATTCACTGTCTAGGCACACAAGGTAAGACCTGGGCGGACCACCCCCTGCATTTTGGTTAGGGCACCAGGTGGTGCTAAATTAGGTAAGTAGTGGGTAGGCAGGTAAGGTAGGAGAGGGGGCTTTGAGATTTACTTTCTTTGCTTTGGTTCCATCCAGCCCCTTTTCCCCATATTACTGTATGAAGGAATACATTCAAGGTAAACTGTAAATTCTCTGCCTTTTGTCATCCTTACTCACACCTACAGTCCATACCTCTTTCACTTCACGGAGAGTTGAGCTGTAGCAGGGTGTTGCGTTCCTTCTTCATAGAGGCGTGCGTAACAGTAAGAATACTGTTCATTGACTATAGCTCAGCATTCAACACCATAGTTCCCTCCAAGCTCATCATCAAGCTCGAGGCCCTGGGCCCGCCCTGTGCAACTGGGTCCTGGACTTCCTGATGGGTTGCCCCCAGGTGGTGAAGGTAGGAAACAGCACCTCTTCACTGATCCTCAACACTGGGGCCCCACAAGGGTGCGTGCTCAGCCCCCTCCTCTACTCCCTGTTCACCCATGACTGCGTGGCCAAGCACGTCTCCAACTCAATCATCAAGTTTGCAGATGAAACCACAGTAGTAGGCTTGCCAACAATGATGAGACTGCCTTCAGGGAGGAGAGAGTGAGAGTGTGGTGCCAGGAAAATAACCTCAAAACTAAGGAGATGATGGTGGACTTCAGGAAACGGCAGAGGGTGCACCCCCCTATCCACATCGATGGGACCACAGTGGAGACGGTGGAAAGCTTCAAGTTCCTTGGCGTACACATCACTGACAAACTGAAATGGTCCACCCAAACAGACAGTGTGTTGAAGAAGGCGCAATAGTGCCTCTTCAACCTCAGCTTAAAACCTAAAACCCTCACAAAATTTTTTCAGATGCACATTTGAGAGCATCCTGTCAGGCTGTATCACCACCTGGTACGGCAACTGCACCACCCACAACCGCAAAGCTCTCCAGAGGGTGGTGTGGTCTGCCTAAAGCATTACCGGTGGCAAACTTCCCGCCCTCCTGGACACCTACACCACCCGGTGCCATATGAAGGCCAAAAAGATAACCAAGGACATCAACCACCCGAGCCACTGCCTGTTCACCAAATTATCATCCAGAAGGCGAGGTCAGTACAGGTGCATCAAAGCTGGGACAGTGAAACTGAAAAACAGCTTCTATCTCAAGGCCATCATACTGTTAAACAGCCATCACTAGCACATCAGGGGCGGCTGCCTATAGACATAGATTAGGAGGCACTGGCCACTTTTAGAAATGGATCACTAGCCACTGTAATAATGTTCCGTATCTGGCATTACTCATCTCATGTGTATAAACTGCAATCCACACTATTCTTCGGTATCTTAGTCAAATGCCGCTCTGACATACATATATACTGTAGCTACAGTGCCTTGCAAAAGTATTCGGCCCCCTTGAACTTTGCGACCTTTTGCCACATTTCAGGCTTCAAACATAAAGATATAAAACTGTATTTTTTTGTGAAGAATGAACAACAAGTGGGACACAATCATGAAGTGGAACGACATTTATTGGATATATCAAACTTTTTTAACAAATCAAAAACTGAAAAATTGGGCGTGCAAAATTATTCAGCCCCCTTAAGTTAATACTTTGTAGCGCCACCTTTTGCTGCGATTACAGCTGTAAGTCGCTTGGGGTATGTCTCTATCAGTTTTGCACATCGAGAGACTGAAATGTTTTCCCATTCCTCCTTGCAAAACAGCTCGAGCTCAGTGAGGTTGGATGGAGAGCATTTGTGAACAGCAGTTTTCAGTTCTTTCCACAGATTCTCGATTGGATTCAGGTCTGGACTTTGACTTGGCCATTCTAACACCTGGATATGTTTATTTTTGAACCATTCCATTGTAGATTTTGCTTTATGTTTTGGATCATTGTCTTGTTGGAAGACAAATCTCCGTCCCAGTCTCAGGTCTTTTGCAGACTCCATCAGGTTTTCTTCCAGAATGGCCCTGTATTTGGCTCCATCCATCTTCCCATCAACTTTAACCATCTTCCCTGTCCCTGCTGAAGAAAAGCAGGCCCAAACCATGATGCTGCCACCACCATGTTTGACAGTGGGTATGGTGTGTTCAGGGTGATGAGCTGTGTTGCTTTTACGCCAAACATAACGTTTTGCATTGTTGCCAAAAAGTTCAATTTTGGTTTCATCTGACCAGAGCACCTTCTTCCACATGTTTGGTGTGTCTCCCAGGTGGCTTGTGGCAAACTTTAAACCCCACTTTTTATGGATATCTTTAAGAAATTATTATTATTACCTGTGCTCTTCGGATCTCACCGCCATGCCTAGGTCCATTTCCTGTTATACCATTATCAACCATTATTATTATTACCTGTGCTCTTCGGATCTCACCGCCATAATAATAAAATTTGATTTGATTTGAAATGGCTTTCTTCTTGCCACTCTTCCATAAAGGCCAGATTTGTGCAATATATGACTGATTGTTGTCCTATGGACAGAGTCTCCCACCTCAGCTGTAGATCTCTGCAGTTCATCCAGAGTGATCATGGGCCTCTTGGCTGCATCTCTGATCAGTCTTCTCCTTGTATGAGCTGAAAGTTTAGAGGGACGGCCAGGTCTTGGTAGATTTGCAGTGGTCTGATACTCCTTCCATTTCAATATTATCGCTTACACAGTGCTCCTTGGCTTTAAACTTCTTCACAACAGTATCTCGGACCTGCCTGGAGTGTTCCTTGTTCTTCATGATGCTCTCTGTGCTTTTAACAGACCTCTGAGACTATCACAGTGCAGGTGCATTTATACGGAGACTTGATTACACACAGGTGGATTGTATTTATCATCATTAGTCATTTAGGTCAACATTGGATCATTCAGAGATCCTCACTGAACTTCTGGAGAGAGTTTGCTGTACTGAAAGTAAAGGGGCTGAATAATTTTGCACGCCCAATTTTTCAGTTTTTGATTTGTTAAAAAAGTTTGAAATATCCAATAAATGTCGTTCCACTTCATGATTGTGTCCCACTTGTTGTTGATTCTTCACAAAAAAATACAGTTTTATATCTTTATGTTTGAAGCCTGAAATGTGGCAAAAGGTCTCAAAGTTCAAGGGGGCCAAATACTTTCGCAAGGCACTGTATGTGCATATAGCTATTCATCTAGTGACAGCCATGTTTGGGGAAACTCCTCTAGTGTACCATACTGTCCTGTACAGCCTGTTGCCCAACCCTGTCCCTGCCCCGCCTGAACTCTGGACCTGGACTATCATCTACCATTATCAACCATGATTATTATTACCTGTGCTCTTCGGATTTCACCGCCATGCCTAGGTCCATTTCCTGTTATACCATTATCAACCATTATTATTATTATTATTACCTGTGCTCTTCGGATCTCACCACCATGCCTAGGTCCATTTCCTGTTATACCATTATCAAGCTGAAAATTTTACTTAAGAAGGGAAGCATAGAAATACCGCACCTGGAACAGATCTACCGCTTCTTAAATGTGCTTTCAATGTGAATGAGAGATCTATAGCTTTCTATGGGAATTTGATCAGGTAGCCCAAAAAGTTATATATTACAGCTTTAACTTGATTACCCTGTTGTAGGATTACTTTCATGCTATGCAGAACATTTTGTGTATTTGAGGCTTCTGAAGTTGGTAATTTGTACTCTGAAATTTCAGACTTGATTTTCTCCTACAACAAATGTATCTAAACCCCTACAAAATGTTAATGAATTATAATCCAGATAATAATTCACATTTCATGTTGCTGTAGAATTATTTTCCTGCTGTGACTAAAATGAAGGTCCTATATTGTAGCAATTGAATAGCAATATATAGCCTGTGTTTAGTCTCCTAGCTGTCATCAGTTATTAGACTATCCCTAATCTGCTATTAGAAACATGTGCTGCTCCTGGGGTGTTTTTGTCTTCAGGCTCAAGCCAAGGTCAGCCAAGGTCAGATACACAGCGACTGTGTCCCACCCTATTCCCTATCTAGTGCACTACTTTTGACCACTTGTCAAAAGTAATGCACTATGTAGGAAATAGGATGCTATTTGGGATGTAGGCAGATATTAGCTATTAGCCCTGCCAGTCATTCACAGCTACATAAATGACTGGTAGTTCTGGGTAATAAGGAAGTTTACGTGTGAAGCCTTTTAAACAACACCCTAGCAGCAGCAGCTCAGAGTCTTATTCAATATAACACACTGCAGAAAACATTTTGCAACAGAAAACTAAAACAAGCATTTCTTATTGGACACATGTAGGTAGTCCCTCCCTGTTTCAGTCTGTTTTGTCCATTTGGTGCCTGATGAATACAACCCAGGAGTCATGTGGCTGGAGAAAGAGAGAAAGGCCCTGGAGCTGTTCCTGTTATTAAGTCTCATATTAACTTCCATATTAACACCTTTCATTTCCTGTCCACCTGTTCACCTCCTAGTGCTCTGCCACTCTGGGTTCAGCTTCAGGTTGAGGTTTATTTACCTGACATCATAGTACATTATGTGAAACATACTTAACATGTGATGTCATGCAATAGTTCAAAAGATGGGTACAAATAATAGTTATGCTTTATTTAAAGGTACCAACATATTGACTTCTTAACGCATTCAGAGTTCATACAGAATGCTTTTTTTAAATGATTTATACTTTTTTTAACCGTTATTTAACTAGGCAAGTCAGTTAAGAACAAATTCTTATTTACAATGATGGTCTACTCCGGACAAACCTGGACGATGCTGGGCCAATTGTGCGGCACCCTATGGGATTCCCAATCACGGTTGGGTGTGATAGAGCCTGGATTCGAACCAGGGACTGTAGTGACACCTCTTGCACTGAGATGCAGTGCCTTAAAACGCTTTTACAAAAAGTGCAGTGCATAAGGCTAACAGGGACTGTTCATGAAGAACTAAGCCTAACAGGGACTGTGCATGAAGAACTAAGCCTAACAGGGACTGTTCATGAAGAACTAAGCCTAACAGGGACTGTTCATGAAGAACTAAGCCTAACAGGGACTGTTCATGAAGAACTAAGCCTAACAGGGACTGTTCATGAAGAACTAAGCCTAACAGGGACTGTTCATGAAGAACTAAGCCTAACAGGGACTGTTCATGAAGAACTAAGCCTAACAGGGACTGTTCATGAAGAATTAAGCCTAACAGGGACTGTGCATGAAGAACTAAGCCTAACAGGGACTGTTCATGAAGAACTCAACCTCATCCTATTACTGCACCACTCAACCTGTCCAGTATGACATCCTCCATTACAGTTCATTTTTTAATACCTTTTTATTAACCTTTATTTAACTAGGCAAGTCAGTAAAGAACACATTCTTATTTACAAGGACCAAAAGGCCTCCTGGGGGGACGGGGGCTGGGATTAAAAATACAAATCAGAGATAAGTGTTACTCCTCCCTGCACACATGATTACTGTGATTTAACTAGGCATTGTTGGGAAGGGCTCGTAAGCAAGCATTTCACGATAGTCTACACCCGTTGTATTTGGTGCACGTGACAAATAAAATGTTATTTTATTTGAAGACAGTTTCGGTCGGTGTGACCTTCCTATAAACATTCCCCACCTCCACAACTCTCTCTCTCTCTCTCTCTCTCTCTCTGTGTTCTATTTTTTTTAACTAAACGTATAAACTGAACAAAAATATGAATACAACATGGAAAGTGTTGGTCCATGTTTCATGAGAAATTTTCCAGATGCACAAAAATATTATTTCTCTCAAATGTTGTGCACAAATTTGTTGACATCCATGTTAGTGAGCATTTCTCCTTTGCCAAGATAATCCATCCACCTGACAGGTGTGGCATATCAAGAAGCTGATTAAACAGCATGATCATTACAAAAGTGCACCTTGTGCTGGGGACAATAAAAGGCCACTCTAAAATGTGCAGTTTTGAGACACAACACAATGCCACAGATGTCTCAAGTTTTGAGGGAGTGTGCAATAGGCATGATGACTACAGGAATGTCCACCAGAGCTGTTGCCAGAGAATTTAATGTTTGTTTCTCTACCATAAGACACCTCCAAAGTCGTTTTAGAGAATTTGGCAGTGCGTCCAACCGGCCTCACAACCTCAGACCACATGTAACCGCATCAGGCCAAGACCTCCACATCCGGCTTCTTCACCTGCGGGATCGTCTGAGACCAGCCACCCGGACAGCTGATGAAACTGAGGAGTATTTCTGTCTATAATAAAACCCTTTGTGTGGAATAACTATTTCTGATTGGCTGGGCCTGGCTCCCAAGTGGCCCCCCAACGACCCTGCCCAGTCATGTCAAATCCATAGATTAGGTTCTAATTTATTTATTTTAATTGACTGATTTTCTTGTATGAACTGTAACTCAGTAAAATCAATGAAATTATTGGAGCGTTTATATTTTGGTTCAGTATAAATAGATACTGTTATTGAGACAGACAATAGGCGTTACAGACACTAAGACTGCAGATGTATACACTGTCAAATGTATCAACCCCTACAAAAATGATCATTAATTATGACAGAGTATCAACTGCAATTTATATCATTCGAGAATAACGCTGAAGTTATTTCTCCACACCGTCTGTGTCAATTATAACCTCCAACGATCATGACTCACATTACCATTCCTCTCTAACCTAGTCATTGTGTTTTGGCATATCATTAAAGACTTTAACCTTGAAACGTTTTCTGGCCATCGTGCAAGGTTTACCTGTAAGTGTAAAGATCCATGCTGCCAGCCAGCCTCTATCAATCTATCTACCCAGAAAGGCAGTCATCTAGCCAGGCAGTCATTCAACTTCTGAGTCATTGTGAGGCATCTTTGTTCCAGAGATGAATACTATTAATTAAAGATCAGACCTCGGTTCAAATATTATTCAATATAATTTCAAATACTTTAAATTTGTACTTGATTAAGCTTGTCTGGCTTAATGCACACTATAATAGTGCCCAAATCTTACCCAGCTGGCAATTCAGGAAGGCTAGAGCAAACACTCAAAATATTTGAAAGATTTCAAATAGTTTTTGAACTCAGGTCTGCTATCTACAGGCCCCATAAACATGGGCCAACAGAACAGCATGTCCCTTCCTGCTGCACTTCTGAAAATAATATGACTAATCAATTCTCAAATCAAATGTATTAGTCACATGCTTCGCAAACAACAGGTGTAGAATAACAATGAAATGTCCCCCAACAACGCAGAGAGAAAGAAAATAAAGCAATAATAGAAAAGTAAAACACATAATAATAAAGGTAATAATTAATACACAATGAATAATGATAACTTGGCTATATACAGTGGGGAGAACAAGTATTTGATACATTCCTACTTACAAAGCATGTAGAGGTCTATAATTTTTATCATAGGTACACTTCAACTGTATACACTGTCAAATGTATCAACCCCTACAAAAATGATCATTAATTATGACAGAGTATCAACGGCAATTTATATAATTCGATATAAATGTGTGATTGTCTGAAAACCTGCAAAATCGGCAGTGTATCAAATACTTGTTCTCCCCACTGTACATGGGGTACCAGTACCGAGTCGATGTGGGATACATATAACTTGGAATAAAGGGACAGATAATAAATAGTGGCAGCAGCGTATGTGATGAGTCCAAAAAGTTAGTGCCAAAAGGGTCAATGCAGATAGTCCGGGTAGCTATTTGGTTAACTATTTAACTAACGATCTTATCGCTTGGGGGTAGAAACTGTTCAGGGTCCTGTTGATTCCAGACTTGGTGCATCGTTGTGTTTTGCCTTGTGGTAGCAGAGAGAACAGTCCATGACTTGGATGGCTGGAGTCTTTGACCATTTTTAGGGCCTTCCTGTAGAGGTCCTGGATGGCAGGGACCTCAGCCCCAGTGATGTACTACCCTCTGTAGCACCTTGAGGCCGGATGCCCAAGCAGTTGCCATACCAAGCGGTGATGCAGCCAGTCAAGATGCTCTCAATGGTGTAGCTGTAGAACTTTTTGAGGATCTCTTAGCCCATGTCAAATCTTTTCAGCCTCCTAAAGGTGGGAGCGGCATACCCTCTTCACAACTGTCTTGGTGTGTGTTCCATAATAGATCCTTAGTAATGTGGACACAGAGGAACTTGAAGCTCTCAACCTGCTCCACTACAGACCCGTCGATGTGAATGGGGGTGTTCTTGGCCTTCTGTATGGAAACTGGAGTGGGTCGAGGATGTCTGGGATGATGGTGTTGATTTGAGCCATGACCAGCCTCTCAAAGAATTTTATGGCTATAGATGTGAGTGCTACAGGGTGATCGTCATTTAGACAGGTTACCTTGGCATTCTTGGGTACAGGGACTATGGTGGCCTGCTTGAAACTTGTAGTTTTTACAGACATGATCAGGGAGAGGTTTAAAATGTCAGTAAAGACACTTGCCAGCTGGTCAGCGCAAGCTCTGAGTGCGCATCCTGTTAACCTGTTTCAAGGTCTTACATCTGCTATGGAGAGCATGATCACACAGTCTTCCGGAACAGCTGGGGCTCTCATGTATGGTTCAGTGTTGCTTGCCTTGAGGGAAAGCATAGAAGGCATTTAGCTTGTCTGGTTAGTTCGCATCACTGGGCAGCTCGCGGCTGGGTTTCCCTTTGTAGTCTGTGATAGTTGGCAAGCCCTGCCACTTCCGACGAGCATCAGAGCCGGTGTTGTAGGATTCGATCTTTGTCCTGTATTGACGCTTCGCCTGTTTGATGGTTTGTAGGAGGGTGTAGAGGTATTTCTTATAAGTGTCCAGATTGGTGTCCCGTGGAAGCTTTAGCCTTTATCTCAGTGTGGATGTTGCCTGTAATCCATGGCTTCTGGTGGGGGAAAAGGGAAACCTAGTCAATTGCGCAACTGAATGCATTCAACCGAAATGTGTCTTCCGCATTTAACCCAACCCCTCTGAATCAGAGATGTGTGAGGGGCTGCCTTAATCAACGTTTATGTCATCAGCGCCGGGAAGCAGTATGTATGTTCACTGTGGGGACAACGTTGTCGATGCACTTATTAATGAAGCCGGTGACTGATGTGGTCAACTCCTTAAAGCCATCGGATTATTGCTTTTTTTGTCTCTAGTTGCACAGGTGACATGATTGTAGAAATGAGGTAAGACAGATTTCGGTTTTCTTGCATTAAATCACCGGCCACTAGGAGTGCCGCTTCTGGATAAGCATTTTCTTGTTTGCTTATGGCCCTATACAGCTTGTTGAGTGTGGCCATCATCGGTTTGTGGTGGTCAATTGTGGTAAATGAAAACTCTCTTGGTAAATAGTATAGTCTACATCTTATCATGAGGTATTCTAACTCAAGGTTCCAACAGAACAGTTTGTTCTCCCGCACAGCAAAAAGTGAAATCTAAGCAAGCCAAAATATATTATATTAAGTGAAAATTCACTTAAAATACATTTTTAAATGTTTTTTCATACCAAGCTAAATTATCTTACGTCATTGGCTGATCATTTTGCTTATTTTAACCAAAAAAATGCTTCATACAAGTAATTTATCTAATATTCTTAAGATATTCAAGATATCTCAAGATATGTCTCAAGATATTGTACCCTAATCGTCATATTAATGGTAAAATATCTTTAAAATATCTTGAAATAAGATAAATTACTTATTTTAAGCTTTTTGGGGGGTGATAAACCCTGGATTGCTGATGTTATGTTTTGACCATGGAGACACTTTGAAGCCACTGGTCGGCCATATTGGCAGTTGTGACTGAAGGAATACAGCTTCTAGTCACAACTAGAAGCTAGCTGTATTCACGGTGTCGCCAATGGTAGCTAACGTGGCCAATTTTTTTTTACCTCCAGTGATTTTATTTAAATAGGATAGTAGCATCCTACACAGTAAATAACTAATATTGATAACCATCTAGATGTCACCTTGATACAAACATGAATGGCAACAACACCAGGACACAATGTATTTGTTCCCATTTGTCAAGCACTGTAGTCCCACAAATGTGTGGTGTAAGGGTATCAAATACATCAATAACATGGTTTCCATGTGTTTGATACCATTCCATTTGCCCGTTCCAGCCATTATTATGAGCTGTCCTCCCCTCAGCAGCCTCCACTGTGTTGGAAGTAGCTGGGCTTCTGATGCCAATATCAGGGTGACAGTCACAGTAAGCACATGCATACAATGCATACAAGAAACAGTACACCTATCATCAGTACTTTCATCGAAAATAAACAATCGTCAACTCAGACTCATCCTCTGGCTTCAAAACGTTAAGTCCAACTTTCGCAGTAGTTCAATCGTAAATCTCATCTGTAGCTGTAGTCCATCTAGTCACAAGCCATATTGGCACTCCTCAGAAGAGCAGTCCTCCATAGGAAAGAATGGAATTCTACAGTAATTCATTTAAATGTTTCAATGCCAAAATTACATGTATTTAAGTCATTTTTTTATTGGTGGGGACAGTACCATTAGTACTTTAAAAAAATTATGCTTCAAGGAAAATGTTTTAATATATATATATATATATATATATATATATATATATATATATATATATATATATTAAATGTTTTGGTCACATAACATAATTTAAAAGTATGCGTTAAGGTGTGTGTATGTAATATAATTAACGTATAATTGAATGAACCTGTTCTTGGTTGTTTGATCAATAGAACTGTAAAGTTCCGATATGACTCACATGGTATTTACACATTTGCAGAAAATGATTAAACTGCATTTCGTGGCTTTTGCAAATGATTTATAATGATGTAAAGTTGTTCTGTTGCTACTGCCTGTGTCCATTTCAAAGTGAATGATGGCAGGCCTGTGTGCCTAATTTCATTAAGGACTACTGTAGCTTTCTTTTCTTACTGTGGATTGCTATGGAATATTCACCAATACCTTACTCTGCATCATTCCCAAACATTCTATGAAAGTATGAAAATGTGAAAAATCTATGCGCTCGCTTGTCAGAAGAAAAGGCATCATATTCTTCCTGGGGTGTAAATAAATAGATTTGAATAAGATTTCATGTTGCTAAAACGCTGTCAGTTCCACTTTAAGTCTCATATTAACTTCTATATTAACACCTTTCATTTCCTGTCCACCTGTTCACCTCCTAGTGCTCTGCCACTCTGGGTTCAGCTTCAGGTTGAGGTTTATTTACCTGACATCATAGTACATTATGTGAAACATACTTAACATGTGATGTCATGCAATAGTTCAAAAGATGGGTACAAATAATAGTTATGCTTTATTTAAAGGTACCAACATATTGACTTCTTAACGCATTCAGAGTTCATGCAGAATGCTAACAGGGACTGTGCATGAAGAACTAAGCCTAACATGGACTGTTCATGAAGAACTAAGCCTAACAAGGACTGTGCATGAAGAATTAAGCCTAACAAGGACTGTGCATGAAGAACTAAGCCTAACAAGGACTGTGCATGAAGAACTAAGCCTAACAAGGACTGTTCATGAAGAACGAAACCTAACAAGGACTGTTCATGAAGAACTAAGCCTAACAAGGACTGTGCATGAAGAACTAAGCCTAATAAGGACTGTGCATGAAGAACTAAGCCTAACATGGACTGTTCATGAAGAACTAAGCCTAACATGAACTGTTCATGAAGAACTAAGCCTAACATGGACTGTTCATGAAGAACTCAACCTCATCCTATTTCTGCACCACTCAACCTGTCCAGTATGACAACCTCCATTACAGTTCATCAGAGATGTGTTTCTCCTCCCTGCACACATGATTACTGTGATTTAACTAGGCATCGTCGAAGGGCTCGTAAGCAAGCATTTCACAGTACAGTCCCCCTTTGTATTCTGCATTGTATTATTTGCTGACAGTTTCAGTCATTGTGGCCTTCCTGTAAGAATTCCCACCTCCACAACACTCTTTCTATCTCTGTCCTATCAACAGAATTTTTTTATATTTTTTATTCATTATTAAGCATAGAAATAGATACTGGGATTGAGACAGACAATAGGCTTTACAAACACTAAGACTGTAGATGTATACACTGACAGAGTATCAATGCCAATTTACATAATTCGAGAATAAGGCAGAAGTTATTTCTCCACACCATGTGTCAATCATAAGCCCCTACCATTAGAGTCACATTGCCATTCCTCTCTTACCTATTCATTGTTTTGTGGCATATCATTAGAGTCTTTAACCTTTAAACTTTTTCCTGGTCACCTTGTGACCTTAAGCCTATATTTTGTTTAAATATATTGAGTGATAATTCACTTTTTAAAATAAATCATATCATTGGCAGATCATTTTGCTTATTTTAATCTATAGACTTAAAGCTGCAATATGTAACTGTTTGGGCAACCGGACCAAATTCACATAGAAATGTGTGTTACATATCTGTCATTCTCATTGAGAGCAACCAGGAAATGGCGTAGCGATTTCTGCATTGTGCATCTTTTATATAAGTAATCTGTTCAAGATATTGTACCTTAATAGTCGTATTAAGGTAAGATATCAATAAAATGATATTGAAATAAGAGAAATTACTTGTATTAGGTTTTTCGGCGGTTAAAATAAGTCAAATTGTCTGCCAATGTCGTCAGATAATGCAGCTTGCTACAAAAAACTATACAAAATACTAATTTTAAGTGAATTATCACTCAATATAAGATATTTAGGCTTGCTTTGATTTCACACTGCGAGCTCCAGGTCTTTATCTTCCAAGGTGTTTATTACTTGGTTAATGGTTAGTCAGAGGCTTTGTGGCCCCGAGGATGCAGCAAGGACATCTGAGACATGCAGGGTTCTGAGAGTGGTTGGTAGAACCGCTGGTTCAGCCAATGGCTGAGTCCCAGGCAGAGCCCAGCATAGGTGCCAGGAGGATATAAAGCCGGGGTGGCAGAGCCAACCTCAGCCTATATGACAGGTCTATAGGTCAGCTCTGGACCTACACAAGGATTTAACTAAACAGAATCAGAGGAACCAACACTAGTCTGTCATACCAGCGCTCCAAACCCATAGCTGCAGATTGCTTCTGATACTTAGACAGTCTCTAGGCCCTGACCAGAGGACTGAAGGACCTCAGTATTCCTTTTCTGTAGTGTTTGACCTGTAGAAGCCAGGAGGTGTGAGGAGCCTGTATTTACAGCCAGTCTGATGGAGAATGATGCCTATGACAGGATCGGGGACGAACCCCCTAACTACGATGAGACGTCTTTCTCCGGTCGCAGCACCTCTAACGGTAATGGGACCGGTAACGGAGAGCACCGGGCCGTCCGTCCGTCCGTGGTCAGTGCGTTTGGTCATGACACGCTGGACCGCGTGCCCAACATCGACTTCTACCGGAATGCTGGGAGTGTGAGCGGTAACCGTGCGGTCCGACCGTCCCTGCAGGAGCTCCACGATGTCTTCCAGAAGGTCAGTGTGTGTGTGTCCTCCTCACCTGCACCCACACCTGTACCCACACCTCTACAACCCCCTCTACACACAACTGTATATAGACCTGTCTTTGTACATCAGTATATCTTGTATATTACTCTCTTTTCCTTACCGGCTCACACATCACACAACTGTATATAGACCTGTCTCCTCTGTTCCTTACTGGCTCACACAGCACACAACTGTCTATAGACCTGTCTCCTCTTTTCCTTACTGGCTCACACATCACACAACTGTCTATAGACCTGTCTCCTCTTTTCCTTACTGGCTCACACATCACACAACTGTCTATAGACCTGTCTCCTCTGTTCCTTACTGGCTCACACATCACACAACTGTCTATAGACCTGTCTCCTCTGTTCCTTACTGGCTCACACATCACACAACTGTCTATAGACCTGTCTCCTCTTTTCCTTACTGGCTCACACATCACACAACTGTATATAGACCTGTCTCCTCTGTTCACACATCACACAACTGTCTATAGACCTGTCTCCTCTGTTCCTTACTGGCTACACATCACACAACTGTCTATAGACCTGTCTCCTCTGTTCCTTACTTACTGGCTGTCTATGTCTCCTCTTTCCTTACTGGCTCACACACATCACACAACTGTCTATAGACCTGTCTCCTCTGTTCCTTACTGGCTCACACATCACACACTATACCTGTCTCCTCTGTTCCTTACTGGCTCACACATCACACAACTGTATATAGACCTGTCTCCTCTGTTCCTTACTGGCTCACACATCACACAACTGTCTATAGACCTGTCTCCTCTGTTCCTTACCGGCTCACACATCACACAACTGTCTATAGACCTGTCTCCTCTTTTCCTTACCGGCTCACACATCACACAACTGTCTATAGACCTGTCTCCTCTTTTCCTTACCGGCTCACACATCACACAACTGTCTATAGACCTGTCTCCTCTGTTCCTTACTGGCTCACACATCACACAACTGTCTCCACCAAGTCAGCAGCCTTCTACCTGGAATCAACTCTCCTTTAATCCAGACAATTCAGAAAGATCATTGAAATTCAGATTCAGTAAATGAAAAACATTACATTTTTAGGTGTTTTGACAACAACATTGGCCTGTTTGTCTCTCAATTAAATTAAATCAATTCAATTCAAAGGGGCTTTATTGTTAAGGGAAACATATGTTTACATTGTCAAAGCAAGTTAAATAAATAATAAACTAAAGTAAGAAGAAAAAAGAAAACAACAACAAAAAACTATAAAAAATGTTCAGTAAACATTTCACTGATAAAGGTTTGAAAAGGATAAAGACGTGTCAAATGTTATATTATCAGCTATGTACAGTGTTTTAACAATGTACATATAGTTGTACTACGACAAGTATGGGAAGAAAGTAAACAGATAAATATTGGTTGTATTTACAATGTTGTTTTCATGGCAACTTGTCACAAATCTCTCTCTCTGTTTGTATTAGTTTCTCTCTGTTAATTTGTTTATCTCACTCTCTCTTTCTCTTTCTCTCTCTGACTGTGTGACAGATTACTATCATGTCACAGCAGTGATTGGGTAACAGTCATGTCTGTTCTAAAGAAGGGAAAGTCACTTCCCACTGGGCACAAATTGGTTGAATCAATGTTGCTTCAGCTTCATTTCTCAACATATTGTGATGTGAAATCTACGTGGGAAATACATTGGATTTGAAAAGTAATCAACCGCTGTTTTGAGGGTAACATTTCAACCACAATATTGTGTCATCATGGTAACCAAATGTCCACATAGACAAACCTTGTATAAAATGTTGAATTTGTACCTTTATAACAACGTCAGATCTTCAACATTATATCCACTATCAGTAGAATAAGAAAAGACAATAGACTCGGCAGCACCTCCTACGGGAGAACTGATTTATCTACAGCTACCCTTTGACCTCACATCCAGGGTTTAAACAAGCCCTGCTGAGCTATGATGCTCCCGAGTGGCGCAGCGGTCTAAGGCACTGCATCTCAGTGCTAGAGGCGTCACTACAGACCCTGGTTCGATCCCGGACTGTATCACCGTGATCGGGAGTCCCATAGGGCGGCACACAACTGGTGCAGCGTCGTCCGGTTTAGGGGAGGGTTTGGCTGGGGTAGGCCGTAATTGTAAAATAAGAATTTGTTCTTAACTGACTTGCCTAGTTAAATGAAGGTTAAATAATAATATTTTTATCAAATAAAGATATTTGTCACTGACTTTTACCAATGTGATTTGCTGTTGCTATCGAACCCATTCTAAAGGGTAGGTTTAACAGAGCAAATTAAATGTGACCATAATGTATCAATCATATGTCATCAATTATGCTATTTTTAGCCCTAGCATTTTCAAAGTCTTCAACAGCTATTGTTTCAATTCAACCCAGGATTGAACTAAAAATAGACAATAGGATTTCCAGTGAGAGTGATATTGAATTGTGTTTGGTTGTCAACGCAACCTAATATCAACATTTTAAGGAAATGTATCTTCTGCTTGGATAGTTTCATCTGTACCACTGACTTAGTCTGGCTTTAATTCCAGTTTGTTTTCAAATGAATCATTGTTGGATAAATAAATGTTGGATTCACGTCACCATCTCAATCCAAAATCTAAGTTAAACAACAGGACTAAATCAAATTCAACTTGATTTAAAGTGCATTTAAAGTTTCATTTGCAAGCAGAAGATACATCTCCTTCAAATGTTGATATTTGGTTTCATTTACAACCAAACACAATTCAAGATCACTTTTGAAATACAATAAACAGCCTATTAACTTGTTGACAAGTTAACAAATTATATGGTGGATCCACATCTCCAACTCAGCCAAAAATAAAAGTTCAAGAATATGGGATTAAGCCAGTTGACAGATGGAACTATCCAAGCAGTAGATACATCTCCTTTAAATGTTCATATTTGGTTGCCTTGTCAACCAAACACAATTCAATTGTAATACAGAAAATAGGCTATTTTACAAACTAATGAAACATTCACCCTTAAAATTAGCAACACACCCATGGTCACAGTTTGAGGTTACTGTAACTATAGATGTCTTCTTCCATCATCATATAAAGCGTGCATGTTGAAGATAGCATGCAGAGGTATTCACAGGTCTGTGGAGTTCTTCACAATTGCTGTAATAATCTGCCCAGAATCTCAAACAGCATTGATCATTGCACCATGTGCTTTTAATGTAATCTCAACTGTAATCCAGGTCATTTGGTTCTGCTATTAGATAAAGGACAGTAATAAGTAACACATAAATAAATCAACCAAATATCTGACATTGTTTTCCCATTTGAACTTTTGCTGTGACTTTAAATGGTTAAAAGCACAGTGATATACATTTGGGTGATAACTAAACCAAATATCTGACATTGTTTTTTCATTTGAATTTGGTTGTGCTGTTAGATGGTTGAAAGCATAGTGATAACACATTGGAAATTCAACTAACTTTCGGCTCTCTTTTTGAGTGGGTGAATATAGGTTGTAATCTCATTGATCAAGGTCTCAACCAAATATTTCCCAATTATCCACGTTGAAATGAGGTGGAGTGTGCAGTGGGTTGGCCTTGGATTGGTCAACTCATTCCTCTTAAAGCATTTATAGACCTACTGTGTAGTGAAAGAGAACAACATGAACTCTCTGGAGGAAAGAACATATGTTTTACAGTCTCAGAGAGGAAGATAAGATAAAGAGAAAAGAGAGAGGAGAGAGAGAGATAAATGGAGTTTATAGTCCTTTAATCATTCATTTAACTAGAAACATTCCTGCCACTTTCATTAACCGCAGTTCAACCATCTTTCACACCCTATAAACCTACTGCCAACACTGGGACTGAACAGTCGTCAAAGACAGAGATAAGAATAGATCTACACAATGGTTGACATACTGACAGGCTAAAGTGTTTTATAGATTTTTAACACCTTTGGGTGACAGCCAGTCTGTTGTCTCTGTCTGACAGCCACGCCACGCCCTACACCAGACAGAGATCTGAGCATCTCATTAAAGAGCTTGGTACTCATCCGTCCTTTAAACACTTAATATTCGTCTTACAAAAAGTTTAAATTGGGTCCACCCTGTTCTCCCTCTGTTCTATTCCCTCACTCTCTCCTTCTCTCTCTCTCTCTCTCTCTCTCTCTCTCTCTCTCTCTCTCTCTCTCTCTCTCTCTCTCTCTCTCACAGAGTGCAGTCTTCAAGGACAAGCACACAGTATAATAATGCTTCTCCAAACACGTATTCATGTTCATCAGAATCAAACTGCACGTCTCTCTCTCTCTCTCACACACACTCAGGAACAAGAACACTGCGGCTCTTGTTTGATTGATTTAGAAAGAGAACATTTCAACAGGGTTCTGACCTCATAGAGACGTACCTATCCAACAGGAGGCCCAGAATTCTAACATCAAGTTACTGCACTGCTAACTCTCTCTGATTTCCTAAAGACAAAACTAATCTAAACTTCCTCTAAAGTTTCAACAAATTCCTTCTTCCTCTACCAGCCGTATTCTTTACTTCCTCCAGGTAGACTGGAGTGATATGTGCCCCTGACAAGTCTTTTCCTCTCCTATTTTCTCTCTCTAGAATGGAAGGATCTCAGTGACGAACACGGTGGAGGACAGAGAGGGGAGCGACGGGACGCCGTCGGACGATGTCGAGTCTGTCATTCCCCTGGACAACAAAGATGGAACCGTGAGGTTCGGCTGGATAAAGGGAGTCCTGGTTAGTAGAGATGGGTTACTGTCATGAGAACTTTGTAAACTGAACTGTCACTTAAACTGAACTTCACTTAAATTACTCTGTCTATTACTAAGAATTTGTAAGGTTCTTATTGAAATGAAACAGTCAGAGGCCAGTTTACCGTAGTCAGCAAGGTTTATTTACGAGAGCGCTGCTGTACATATACAAAGACATTCCTTTTATAACTTTCTCTTACCCTACACACATACATACACACCAACATAGGGATTTTCTCATGAGTCTCACCACAGTTTATTACCACTCAGCTGACAGTTCCAGGCTCCCCCAGATACAAGAGCTCTGGAGGGGCCCTCCCTGTCCTACCTTATCTCCCCAGAGTTACAGCCAGGTCGGTTCAAACATAGGTTAATGCCCCTCTTCGTTCTCTTTCGACACACACATACATTCCTTTCTTCCTCATGAACAAACATTATTTAACACTACTAGAAAGACAGGGTAGAATTCTGTTAGTTATAATTCTACCTTAAATGTATACATCATTTAGTCATTATTCATAATAAATCCCATAACAGTTACATTGGACAGGGTTAGGAGTGTCCTGGTTAGTAGAGATGGGTTATATTGGGGCAGAGTTAGGAGGGTCCTGGGAGTAGAGATGGGTTATATTGGGGCAGGGTTAGGAGAGTCCTGGGAGTAGAGATGGGTTATATTGGGGCAGGGTTAGGAGGGTCCTGGGAGTAGAGATGGGTTATTGGGGCAGGGTTGGGGCAGGGTTAGGAGGGTCCTGGGAGTAGAGATGGGTTATATTGGGGCAGGGTTAGGAGGGTCCTGGGAGTAGAGATGGGTTATATTGGGGCAGGGTTAGGAGGGTCCTGGGAGTAGAGATGGGTTATGTTGGGGCAGGGTTAGGAGGGTCAGGGTTAGGAGGGTCCTGGGAGTAGAGATGGGTTATATTGGGGCAGGGTTAGGAGGGTCCTGGGAGTAGAGATGGGTTATATTGGGGCAGGGTTAGGAGGGTCCTGGGAGTAGAGATGGGTTATATTGGGGCAGGGTTAGGAGGGTCCTGGGAGTAGAGATGGGTTATATTGGGGCAGGGTTAGGAGGGTCCTGGTTAGTAGAGATGGTTATATTGGGGCAGGGTTAGGAGATGGGTTATTATATTGGGGCAGGGTTAGGAGGGTCCTGGGAGTAGAGATGGGTTATATTGGGGCAGGGTTAGGAGGGTCCTGGGAGTAGAGATGGGTTATATTGGGGCAGGGTTAGGGGCAGGGTCCTGGGATGGGTTATATTGGGGCAGGGTTAGGAGGGTCCTGGGAGTAGAGATGGGTTATATTGGGGCAGGGTTAGGGTTAGAGGAGGGTCCTGGTAGAGATGGGTTATATTGGGGCAGGGTTAGGAGGGTCCTGGGAGTAGAGATGGGTTATATTGGGGCAGGGTTAGGAGGGTCCTGGTTAGTAGAGATGGGTTATATTGGGGCAGGGTTAGGAGGGTCCTGGGGAGTAGAGATGGGTTATATTGGGGCAGGGTTAGGAGGGTCCTGGGAGTAGAGATGGGTTATATTGGGGCAGGGTTAGGAGGGTCCTGGGAGTAGAGATGGGTTATATTGGGGCAGGGTTAGGAGGGTCCTGGGAGTAGAGATGGGTTATATTGGGGCAGGGTTAGGAGGGTCCTGGGAGTAGAGATGGGTTATATTGGGGCAGAGATGGGTTATAGAGATGGGTTATATTGGGGCAGGGTTAGGAGGGTCCTGGGAGTAGAGATGGGTTATATTGGGGCAGGGTTAGGAGGGTCCTGGGGGAGTAGAGATGGGTTATATTGGGGCAGGGTTAGGAGGGTCCTGGGAGTAGAGATGGGTTATATTGGGGCAGGGTTAGGAGGGTCCTGGGGAGGGAGGGTTAGGAGATGGTTATATTGGGGCAGGGTTAGGGAGTAGTAGATGGGTTATATTGGGGCAGGGTTAGGAGGGTCCTGGGAGTAGAGATGGGTTATATTGGGGCAGGGTTAGGAGGGTCCTGGGAGTAGAGATGATGGGTTATATTTATATTGGGGCAGGGTTAGGAGGGTCCTGGGAGTAGAGATGGGTTATATTGGGGCAGGGTTAGGAGGGTCCTGGGGGTTAGTAGAGATGGGTTATATTGGGGCAGGGTTAGGAGGGTCCTGGGAGTAGAGATGGGTTATATTGGGGCAGGGTTAGGAGGGTCCTGGGGAGTAGAGATGGGTTATATTGGGGCAGGGTTAGGAGGGTCCTGGGAGTAGAGATGGGTTATATTGGGGCAGGGTTAGGAGGGTCCTGGGAGTAGAGATGGGTTATATTGGGGCAGGGTTAGGAGGGTCCTGGGAGTAGAGATGGGTTATATTGGGGCAGGGTTAGGAGGGTCCTGGGAGTAGAGATGGGTTATATTGGGGCAGTAGCAGGGTTAGGAGGGTCCTGGGGAGTAGAGATGGGTTATATTGGGGCAGGGTTAGGAGGGTCCTGGGAGTAGAGATGGGTTATATTGGGGCAGGGTTAGGAGGGTCCTGGGAGTAGAGATCCTTAGGGAGTAGAGATGGGTTATATTGGGGCAGGGTTAGGAGGGTCCTGGTTAGTAGAGATGGGTTATATTGGGGCAGGGTTAGGAGGGTCCTGGGGAGTAGAGATGGGTTATATTGGGGCAGGGTTAGGAGGGTCCTGGGAGTAGAGATGGGTTATATTGGGGCAGGGTTAGGAGGGTCCTGGGAGTAGAGATGGGTTATATTGGGGCAGGGTTAGGAGGGTCCTGGGAGTAGAGATGGGTTATATTGGGGCAGGGTTAGGAGGGTCCTGGGAGTAGAGATGGGTTATATTGGGGCAGGGTTAGGAGGGTCCTGGGAGTAGAGATGGGTTATATTGGGGCAGGGTTAGGAGGGTCCTGGGGAGTAGAGATGGGTTATATTGGGGCAGGGTTAGGAGGGTCCTGGGAGTAGAGATGGGTTATATTGGGGCAGGGTTAGGAGGGTCCTGGGAGTAGAGATGGGTTATATTGGGGCAGGGTTAGGAGGGTCCTGGGAGTAGAGATGGGTTATATTGGGGCAGGGTTAGGAGGGTCCTGGGAGTAGAGATGGGTTATATTGGGGCAGGGTTAGGAGGGTCCTGGTTAGTAGAGATGGGTTATATTGGGGCAGGGTTAGGAGGGTCCTGGGAGTAGAGATGGGTTATATTGGGGGTCAGGGTTAGGGGTAGGGTCCTGGGAGTAGAGATGGGTTATATTGGGGCAGGGTTAGGAGGGTCCTGGGGAGTAGAGATGGGTTATATTGGGGCAGGGTTAGGAGGGTCCTGGGAGTAGAGATGGGTTATATTGGGGCAGGGTTAGGAGGGTCCTGGGAGTAGAGATGGGTTAGAGATGGGTTATAGAGATTTATATTGGGGCAGGTTAGGAGGGTCCTGGGAGTAGAGATGGGTTATATTGGGGCAGGGTTAGGGTCCTGGGAGTAGAGATGGGTTATATTGGGGTAGGGTTAGGAGGGTCCTGGGAGTAGAGATGGGTTATATTGGGGCAGGGTTAGGAGGGTCCTGGGTAGAGATGGGTTAGAGATGGGTTATAGAGATTGGGTTATATTGGGGCAGGGTTAGGAGGGTCCTGGGTAGAGATGGGTTATATTGAGATGGGTTATATTGGGGCAGGGTTAGGAGGGTCCTGGGAGTAGAGATGGGTTATATTGGGGTAGGGTTAGGAGGGTCCTGGGAGTAGAGATGGGTTATATTGGGGCAGGGTTAGGAGGGTCCTGGGAGTAGAGATGGGTTATATTGGGGCAGGGTTA
>NW_027006842.1:103023-123530 GCF_036934945.1 Oncorhynchus masou masou
TAAGCCAGTCTCCACCCCAATGGGTTGTATAATATGTAGTGTAATTGGTGCTACTGTTGGCTGGCTGATAATTGAAACAGCCCATCTAATTAAACACTCATTACCAGACACTGCCTGATGACAGAGGGATGGTGGGATGTAGGAATGGAGGGACGTGGATGGAGGGATGAATTGATGATGGGATTGCAAGGTGGAGGAACAGGGGATGTAGGGATAGCGGGATGGGCTTTTAAAGAACCCTGTGGCTTGTTAAGTCACAATAGAATCCCTGTTATCAGATTTGTAATCTGGAGTGAATCTTTGACAATAGAAATATCTTCTGTGTACAATGTAAAACACCAAATAATGCTTGCAGAGCAGAATTAGGCCGATACCAGCCAGAAAAGAGAAGGTAAATTCTACAACCACCTAAAAGGAAGTGATTCCCAAACCTTCCATAATAAAGCCATCGCCTACAGAGAAATTAACCTGGAGAAGAGTCCCTAAGCAAGCCGTCCTGGGGCTCTGTTCACAAACAGACCCCACAGAGCCTCAACAGCAACACAATTAGACCCAACCAAATCATGAGAAAACAAAAAGATAATTACTTGACACATTGAAAGAATTTACAAAAAACTAGAATGCTATTTGGCCCTAAACACAGTGGCAGAAAACCTGACAACTGTGACTGATCAAAATGAAGGAAATCTTTGACTATGTACAGACTCAGTGAGCCTTGCTATTGAGAAAGGCTGCTGAAAGCAGACCTGGCTCTTAAGAGAAGACAGGCTATGTGCTCACTGCCCACAAAATGAGGTGGAAGCTGAGATGCACATCCTAACCTCCTGTCTAATGTATTAGAGACACATATTTCCCTCAGATTACACAGACCCACAAATAATTTGAAAACAAATCCAATTTTGATAAACTCCCATATCTATTGGGTGAAATTCCACATTGTGCCATCACAGCAGTAATATTTGTAACCTGTTGCCACAAGAAAAGGGCAACCAGTGAAGAACAAACACCATTGTAAATACAACCTAGATTTGTTTATTTATTTTCCTTTTGTACTTTAACTATTTGCACATGATTACAACACTGTATATGACATAATATGACATGTGAATTTTTTTTATTATTTTGGAACTTTTGTGAGTGTAATGTTTACTGTACATTTGATATTGTTTATGTAACTTTTGTTTAGTATCTATTTCACTTGCTTTGACAATGTAAACATAAGTTTCCCATGCCAATAAAGCCCCTTGAATTTAAATTGAAATTGAGTGTCTTTATCAGAGAGAGTTGGACAGCGGGTCACTGACATAATCAACTGTAAAACAATCACTGCAACATCACCTGCTGCATCTTACTATACTACAAAGTGCCTTGCAAATGTATTCACCCCCTTGGCATTTTTCCTATTTTAAGCTGCATTACAACCTGTAATTTAAATAGATTTTTATTTGGATTTCATGTAATGGACATACACAAAAATAGTCCAAATTTGGTGAAGGAAATGAAAAAATAACTATAAAAAACAAAGTTAAAGTGGTGAGTGCATATGTATTCACCCCTTTGTTATGAAGGCCCTGAAATAAGATCTGGTGCAACCAATTACCTTCAGAAGTCACATAATTAGTTAAATAAAGTCCACCTGTTTGTAATCTAAGTGTCACATGATCTGTCACATGATCTCAGTATATAGACACATGTTCTGAAAGGGCCCAGAGTCTGCAACACCATGAAGCAAGGGGCACCCCCAAGCAAGCGGCACCATGAAGACCAAGGAGCTTCTCCAAACAGGTCAGGGACAAGGTTGTGAGAAGTACAGATCAAGGTTGGGTTATAAAAAATATCCGAAACTTTAACACCATTAAATCCATTATTAAAAAATTAAAAAATTATGGCACAACAACAAACCTGTCAAGAGAGGGTCGCCCACCAAAAACACATGGACAAGGCAAGGAAGTGCATTAATCAGAGAGCTGCAAAGCTCCAGAGACAGAGATGGAGTAACTGTCTGGACCACTGTAAAGCACTCCACAGAGCTGGGCTTAAAATGTGGCTAGAAAAAGCCATTGCTTAAGACTCCCAAAACATTATGGTCAAAAGGTACTCTGGGAGAAGGTACCCAAACATGTGGATGAGGGTACTATGGTCAGATGAGACAAAGATAATAGCTTTTTGGCCATCAACCCAAACCTCTATCACTGGGAGAACCTCATTCCCACATTGAAGCATAGTTGTGGCACCATCATGCTGTGGGGATGTTTTCCATCAGTAGGGACTGGGAAAACCGGTCAGAATTTAAGGAAAATGGATGGTGCTAAATATAGGGACATTTTTTAGAAATATGTTTCAGTCTTCAAGAGATTTTAGACTGGGACGGAGGTTCATCTTCCAGCAGAACAATGACCCTAAGCATACTGCTAAAGCAACACCGAGTGGTTTAAGGGGAGACATTTAAATGTCTTGAATGGCCTTAGTCAAAGCCCAGACCTCAATCCAATTGAGAATCTGTGGTATGACTTAAAGCTTGCTGTACACCAGCGGAACCCATCCAACTTGAAGGAGCTGGAGCAGTTTTGCCTTGAAGAATAGGCAAAGATCCCAGTGGCTAGATATGAGACATACCCTCAGAGACTTGCAGCTGTAATTGCTGCAAAAAGTGTCTCTACAAAGTATTGACTTTTGGGGGGGGGGTGAATAGTTACGCACATTCAAGTTTTCAGTTTTTTTGTCTTATATCTTATTTGTTTCACAGTGGTAGGTATGTTGAGTAAATTAAATGATACAACCCCCAAAAAACTATTTTAATTCCAGGTTGTAAGACAACAAAATAGGCAAAATGCCAACGGGGTGAATACTTTCACTAGCCACTGTATATATTATCATGCTCTGCCTTTCTTCTCCAGGTCATTAGGCTATTTATTGTACAAGAGAATGTGCTTCCACTCAACTTTTGCCTAGTAAATTACCTTTGGGGCTTGAGGAGGCAACTGTATTCACATCCTCAACCTGCGTGACCAAACCTTTACTGCCGTGCCCGTTTTAAGATGTCCTTTTTGATAACACTGCATGTGTAGCCTACTCAGGAAAGTCCAAAGTCATTATAAAATATACAGTGTCTGTCAAATGTATATAGGTTCAGAACTGTTGTGAACTAGCACAGTTAAAAATATGGCAAATAGAAATCTAATTGTGTGGACATCAGAAATAGATGAAGTCCAGGACTAAAAACAAACAAAATATAACTATTGTAAAATAGATTGTGTCTGTAAAATGTACATAGTATGTATAAGCTGGAAGTAGAAGCCTAAGTGTTATTGTTTATTAGTTTACTCCAACTAGGGGAGGGATGGTAGGGTTTGCAGGAAATAAAGGAAAATGTATATATTTTTTTAAATATGTGTATGTATGTTTATATATATGTGTGTATATATATATATGTATATGTGTATATATACATATATATATATATATATATATATATATATATATGTATATATATATATATATATATATATATGTGTGTGTGTATATAAATATATGTATATATGTGTATATATACATACACATATATATATATATACATACACATAATATATATATATATATATATATATATATATATATATATATATATATATATATATACAGTGGGGCAAAAAGTATTTAGTCAGCCACCAATTGTGCAAGTTCTCCCACTTAAAAAGATGAGAGAGGCCTGTAATTTTCATCATAGGTACACTTCAACTATGACAGACAAAATGAGAAAAACAAATCCAGAAAATCACATTGTAGGATTTTTAATGAATTTATTAGCAAAATATGGTGGAAAATAAGTATTTGGTCACCTACAAACAAGCAAGATTACTGGCTCTCACAGACCAGTAACTTCTTCTTTAAGAGGCTCCTCTATCCTCCACTCGTTACCTGTATTAATGGCACCTGTTTGAACTTGTTATCAGTATAAAAGACACCTGTCCAGAACCTCAAACAGTCACACGCCAAACTCCACAATGGCCAAGACCAAAGAGCTGTCAAAGGACACCAGAAACAAAATTGTAGACCTGCACCAGGCTGGGAAGACGGAATCTGCAATAGGTAAGCAGCTTGGTTTGAAGAAATCAACTGTGGGAGCAATTATTAGGAAATGGAAGACATACAAGACTACTGATGATCTCCTCGATCTGGGGCTCCACACAAGATCTCACCCCGTGGGGTCAAAATGATCACAAGAACGGTGAGCAAAAATCCCAGAACCACACGGGAATGACCTGCAGAGAGCTGGGACCAAAGTAACAAAGCCTACCATCAGGAACACACTACGCCGCCAGGGACTCAAATCCTGCAGTGCCAGACGTGTCCCCCTTCTTAAGCTAGTACATGTCCAGGCCCGTCTGAAGTTTGCAAGAGAGCATTTGGATGATCCAGAAGAAGATTGGGAGAATGTCATATGGTCTGATGAAACAAAAATAAAACTTTTTGGTAAAAACTCAACTCGTCGTGTTTGGAGGACAAAGAATGCTGAGTTGCATCCAAAGAACACCATACCTACTGTGAAGCATTGGGGGGGAAACATCATGCTTTGTGGCTGTTTTTCTGTAAAGGGACCAGGACGACTGATCCGTGTAAAGGAAAGAATGAATGGGGCCATGTATCGTGAGATTTTGAGTGAAAATCTCCTTCCATCCCAGCAAGGGTAGTGAAGGAAACATAGGCTGGGTCTTTCAGCATGACAATGATCCCAAACACACCTTCGGGCGAAGGAGTGGCCGTAAAGCACTTCAAGGTCCTGGAGTGGCTAGCCAGTCTACAGATCTCAACCCCATAGAAAATCTTTGGAGGGAGTTGAAAGTCCGTGTTGCCCAGCAACAGCCCCAAAACATCACTGCTCTAGAGGAGATCTGCATGGAGGAATGGGCCAAAATACCAGCAACAGTGTGTGAAAACCTTGTGAAGACTTACAGAAAACGTTTGACCTCTGTCATTGCCAACCAAGGGTATATAACAAAGTATTGAGATAAACTTTTGTTATTGACCAAAACTTAATTTCCACCATGATTTGCAAATAAATTCATTAAAAATCCTACAATGTGATTTTCTGATTTTTTTCCTCATTTTGTCTGTCATAGTTGAAGTGTACCTATGATGAAAATTACAGGCCTCTCTCATATTTTTAAGTGGGAGAACTTGCACAATTGGTGGCTGACGAAATACTTTTTTGCCCCACTGTATGTGTATATATATATGTATATATGTGTATATATAATGTATATATGTGTGTATATTTAATGTATATATATGTGTGTGTATATATATGTATATATATCTATATATCGGTGTGTATATATATATATATATATATGTGTGTATATTTAATGTATATATATGTGTGTGTATATATATATCTATATATCGGTGTGTGTATTTATTTATATATATGTGTGTGTGTGTATATATATATATATATATGTGTGTGTGTATATATATATGTGTGTGTATATATATATATATATGTGGGTATGTGTGTGTATATACCCCCCAAAAAGATGGGGGATTGGAAAATATGCAGACAATTACATTGATGGAAGCTACAATCTGTCTGCAATATTAAAGCTGATCTACCCCCTATAGAAAATGTAATTAAAGTCCTAAGTAATTACAATAGACCATTAGTAGATTGAGATTTGATCGTGCCATATGCCTTTGCAGAATGAGCAGATATTGTATGCACACATAGCATATTATCACCAGTGGAAGACATATCATGATGCATTAATCTCAAAATAAGTAGAAGATACATTATATATACAGAAGTATGTGGACACCCATTCAAATGAGTGGATTTGACTATTTCAGTTACACCAGTTGCTGACAGGTAAAGAATATCGAACACAATAACCATGCAATCTCCATAGACAAACATTGGCAGCCATCTATCCACTGTTTCTGGTTCGGTAGGCTTACTGCCAATGTGACCAGTGAAGCGAAATCTTAACTCTACAGCATACAATGACATTCTAGACCAGCGTTTCTATAGTATGGGTCGAGACCTGAAAGTGGGTCGCGGGACCTGTTAAATGGTTGGTCGCGACGTCAATGTATAATTATTTAATTAATTGAATTAATTTGGCCAAGTGCGACCGCACTATCCGTTCAGTGCGCTCTCTGCTTATCAGCGGTCTCAGTTTGGGGAGAGGTTGTAGAGGGAGATGCCCATGTGCTTCGCTGTTTACCGGATCTTTTTTCTGCAGTTTTCTTGAAGATCACTCCTCGACCCACACGCTGCAGCGCTGTTGTTCAAGCCACTGATTGTTATTCCCACTCACCGCTATCATGAAATGGACTGAGCAAATACAGTACTTTTTGTCTCTTTCATACACACTTTGAGAAATATCGAGGAGCGCCCACAATCCGTTTTGTGTGGGGAAGTGCTTAGTAATGAGTCTCTCCACACGACCAAATTAATAAAATGACATGCCCTGACCAAACATCCTGGCACAACATGACGTTAACGTTAAACAGGGAGTTATTTCAGAACAGGGCAGAATGCGTCAGGAAACAGTGCTTCGACAGTGGAAAAGTAAGTCAATTAGCACGGCATTGTCATTTTATAACAGGTGATGATGATAAGCAGAAATACGGGAGTGCTATCTCATAGTAGTAGATGTGAGTTTATTTCAAACAATCCTCTTGTACTCAGCTAATAGCTAGCTAACATTAGCCAAAGCAAGCGAGCTTGCTACTGATAGTGCAACCCTAAGAAACTACAGGTGAAAAATTATCAGGCCTACTGTACATTTTACTGTAGAAATGATTGCTGAAAACAAGTTTAGGTTGGAACTGTTGCTGTCACAAGTAATACATTTGATTCTTAACTGGAATAAACTGATTGAAGCAAGATGCTTTTTGAGACAAACACTCACATAGTTCTGGGTTGCTCATCTACAGCAGGAAGCAGTCTACTGCCTGACTGAGAAAGCAGTAGATGTTCTGGTCCAGTTTGGCACCACAAACCTATGCGAGTCAGGGTTCTCAAGTACAGGAACAGACTCAATGCTGAGCATGACCTCAGTGTTGTAGTCAAAAACTGAGCCCAGAATAGACATGCATGTTGAAGGTGTTAGGGGATCAATCAGTTTATTCCAGTTCAGAATGAAATGATTTGTATTTTAACAGCAACAATTCCAACCTAGACAGGTATGTAAGAGTGTTTTTAATGGGGGAAAAACATTACTATATTTCTTTGTATTTCATTGTTATTTGTCTTTGTATGAATTGCATTCTTTTTAGGCATAAGGGCAATGAAATGTTCCGATGTTTACCTATAGTTGCATATATTCCTCAGCTTGGTAGCCAGGAAAACACAGAATTTCTCATTTGGGTCCCAGGCTGAAAAGAACCCCTGTTCTAGATGATTCTGTGCTTCCAACTTTGTGGCAACAGTTTGTGGAAGGCCCTTTCCTGTTTCAGAATGACAATGCACCTGTGCACAAGCAAGGTCCATTCAGAAATGGTTTGTTGAGATCGGTGTGGAACAACTTGACTGGTCTGCACAGAGCATTGACCTCAACCCAATCGAAAACCTTTGGGATGAATTGAAACACAGACTGCGAGCCAGGCCTAATCACCCATCATCTGATACCTAGTCAGTTGTACAACTGAATGCCTTCAACTGAAATGTGTCTTCCGCATTTAACCCAACCCCTCTGAATCAGACAGGTGCGGGGGGCTGCCTTAATCGACATATTCGGCGCCAGGGAACAGTGGGTTAACTTCTTTGCTCAGGGGTAGAACGACAGATTTTTACCTTGTCACCTTTCGTTTACTGGCCCAACACTCGAACCACAAGGCTACCAGCCGCCCCACATTACTAGACTCATTAGTGCGCTTTGATCTTTGGCTCAGTGCTAATGTAACCTTTAGACCTGGTACATCTCTCTCTCTCTGCTCTATTTGATATCTCTCTTTCTCTCTCTGCTCTATTTAATCTTTCTCTCTCTCTCTCTGCTCTATTTGATCTCTCTATCTCTCTCTCTCTGCTCTATTTGATCTCTCTCTCTCTGCTCTATTTGATCTCTCTTTCTCTCTCTCTCTGCTCTATTTGATCTCTCTTTCTCTCTCTCTCTGCTCTATTTGATCTCTCTTTCTCTCTCTGCTCTATTTGATCTTTCTCTCTCTCTGCTCTATTTGATCTTTCTCTCTCTCTCTGCTCTATTTGATCTCTCTTTCTCTCTCCCTCTCTCTGCTCTATTTGATCTCTCTCTCTCTGCTCTATTTGATCTTTCTCTCTTTCTCTGCTCTATTTGATCTCTCTCTTTCTCTCTCTCTCTCTGCTCTTTGATCTCTCTCTGCTATATTTGATCTCTCTTTCTCTCTCTGCTCTATTTGATCTCTCCTTTCTCTCTGCTCTTTGATCTTGCTCTTTCTCTCTCTTTCTGCTCTATTTGATCTCTCTTTTCTCTCTCTGCTCTATTTGATCTCTCTCTTTCTCTCTCTCTGCTCTATTTGAGCTCTCTCTTTCACTCTCTCTCTCTCTGCTCTATTTGCTCTCTCTTCTCTCTTTATCTCTTTCTCTTCTCTCTTTCACTCTCTTTCTCCCTCTCTCTCTCTCTCTCTCTCTCTCTCCTTTGAGACAGGCTGATGTTTTTCATGATGAATGTAATCACATCATTCTCTGGCCTGTGTCCCGTTGGGTCATTACAGAGAGTCCTGTGGTAATGGTTATTTGGTTATTGACTTGCAGAGACATTAAGAACAGAGACACAGTCTGCACTCTCTCCAATCAGAGCCCAG
Organism: Oncorhynchus masou masou; assembly: GCF_036934945.1. Taxonomy (NCBI): domain Eukaryota; kingdom Metazoa; phylum Chordata; class Actinopteri; order Salmoniformes; family Salmonidae; genus Oncorhynchus; species Oncorhynchus masou. Next base: position 111,808 of record NW_027006842.1, read on the forward strand.
TTGCTGAGACATCTTTATTAGGCTTACTGGTTTTATATCTGCAAAATACTGCCACACCCCTCATGCTCCTCTCTGACCACTTACATTCACATTATTCTACAATGGGCCATCAGTGGTATCACCTGACCACTTACATTCACATTATTCTACAGTGGGCCATCAGTGGTATCACCTGACCACTTACATTCACATTATTCTACAGTGGGCCATCAGTGGTATCACCTGACCACTTACATTCACATTATTCTACAGTGGGCCATCAGTGGTATCACCTGACCACTTACATTCACATTGTTCTACAGTGGGCCATCAGTGGTATCACCTGACCACTTACATTCACATTATTCTACAGTGGGCCTTCAGTGGCATCACTTCACTGTTATTAGTGTATGTACAAGGTACATTACACAAGTCACATGCAGACCTCAAATAGTGAGAAGTGTCAGTGTCACTGAATGTACCTGATCAGGGCCGGACTACCACATTTGGGGCCCCGGGCACCTACCTCTATTTTTTTAGTAAAACATATTTTCGGGGCGATAACCGCTAACTTCCTGCATTTCAACACATTTTACCATGGGGCAGAGAGATCATTTTGCAGTTTTAAAGCACAGTTTCTGCAATTCTACACATTTTGCCATGGGACAGAGAGAAATAATAGCTCATACTATTCTTCATATTTTGCCATTAGGCTGAGAGAAAAGTATGCGGTTTTAAAGCTAATTTCCTGCAATTCTACAAGGGTTGGGGGCCCCCTGGAGGTTTGGGCCCCCAGGGCACATTCCCTGCGTACCCGTTTGGTTGTGGACCTGATAACAACATCCATTTGCCAAACATCTCTGGCTCCCTCTCAGAACCCAAAGATATCAACTTGACGCAACAAGCACATGGTCAGATATATATTTGGGCTTCTGGCTGTTCAACATGACACTTTGGACCTGGTTGGATGTTTAATCTATTTAAAAAAAATCATTATTACATTATTGATGTTCAGTTAATGAATCATATTTCTATGTTTATATTGATTGGAAATATGTTATCAATTCATAGAAGAAAGAGATTTTTCTGGACTGTTATGAATGTACAAAGTTAAAGGGCCTTAGGTTCAGAGAGAAAGCGAGAGAGAGAGTGTGAGAGAGATGCAGAGAGACTAAAGAAGGGGTGTCAAACATAATGCCGCTGAACAAAATAGAAATGCAACATGTGAAGTGTTGGTCCCATGTTTCATGAGCTGAAATTAAAGATCCCAGAAATGTTCCATATGCACACAAAGCTTATTTAATATATCAAATTTTCTGCACAAATGTGTTTACATCCCTGTTAGTGAATATTTCGCCATGATAATCCATCAATCTGACAGGTGTAGCATATCTAGAAGCTGATTAAACAGCATGATCATTACACAGGTGCACCTTGAGCTTGGGACAATAAAAGGTCACTAAAATGTGAAATTTTGTCATACAACACAATGCCACAGATGTCTCAAGTTTTGAGGGAGCGTGCAATTGGCATGCTGACTACAGGAATGCCCACCAGAGCTGTTGCCAAATAATCTAATTTCTCTACCATAAGCCACCTCCAACATTGCTTTAGAGAATTTGGCAGTGTGTCCAACTGGCCTCACAACAGCAGACCACGTGTAACCACGCCAGCCCAAGACCTCCACATCTATTTTTCTTCACCTGCAGGATCGTCTGAGACCAGCCACCCAGGCAGCTGATGAAACTGAGGAGTTTGTTTCTGTTATAAAGCCCTTTTGTTGGGAAAAGCTCATTCTGATAAGCTGTGCCTGGCTCCCAAGTGGTGGGCCTATGTGTGTGTGTGTATTTCTTATTTATTTTTTTACTATTTTCTACATTGTAGAATAATAGTGAAAACATCAACAATGAAATAACACATATGGAATCATGTAGTAACCCCGTGTCAGCCTAGTGGTTAGAGTGATGGGCCAATAATTGAAAGGTTGCTGAATCGAATCTCTGAGCTGACAAAGTACAAATCTGTACTTTTGTCCCTGAACAAGGCTGTTCCCTGGTTGTTCTTTGACTTGCCTAGTTAAATATTTTTTTGAAATTACTGTCCGAACTTTTACTGGTACTGTATATATGTTTCGATCGAAACTGTAGAAATATATCAATTGTTTGTGGGAAACCTACGGGTGTTTCGGTTTTAGGCTATGAAAGACAACCAGGCCAAATTCTCGCATTTTCTCGCGTTGGTGGAGGCCTGGGGCGTCACTAATTTTAAATTGCGCAGTGTTAGCGGAGGCGCATCTCTCGATTGAATTAGCTTTCTCTGCAAACCGACGAATATGGCAGATATTGTCCAGGAAATTATTGAACCCATTGAAGCTGAGACAGAGGGAACATCTCAGGATGGCACGAATGGCCTGAAAATGTAACTAAAATATCGTATTTTTCTGACAATCTGTGCTGTACTCACAGGCAAGATGGAGGCTAGCTAACGTTAGCCTAGCATTAAAGCTAGCATCAAACTAGCTATGGCTTGCTATCTAGTTGCTACTTTGCTTGCTTGCTAGCTAGCTAACTTGTTGGTTATCGTCTTCGTTGATCGTCAAATTTGTTTTAGATGTGTGTAATATATCGTTATTTTACTAGGTAGTTATGCAGATAACTACATTAGTTTTATCCATCCAACCATGTGTAGCTAGCTAACGTAAGTGCGTTTAACTCAGAATGATCATACTAGAACGTACATGAACCGTTTGGCGGATAAAGGTCAGCCATTTTGGGCAGGGAGTTGGTCAACCATTGTTTGCCAGTACTGTGAAAAGACTGTAAATAATGAATTTGAGAAATGTATCCTTACTGTATGTTAGTCAGCTTTAGAGGAATGATTCCATATTGTTTTGGAATGCCAACATTCCATTCAGACAATGCAGTCAATCCACAGCCGGCTGAATTCAGTTGATGATGGGATTTAGACAAGTTATCAATGCAACAAGTAACGTTACTAATATTGCTCTCCAAGAAAACAAACATTTAGACATTAAGGTCTGTTTTTTTTGTGTGTATATTATATAACATTTTAATTAGTCTATTTATACATAATATTTGTATAAAACTAATATGAACTGTATAATATATGGCAATATTTTAGTTTGACAAATATATTACAGCATTTCTGATATGTCACATGCCTTTTCTTTTACTACATAAAGTAAAATCTGGATTATACCTCGACTGCCATCCATTCCTATTAGACTGGTATGGATTTCTCCCTGACCAATATGGCTGCAATTTCCATCCCATTGTGGGGACTTAGAAGGTGTATAACATGGCCTCAGTAATTTAATAGGATTTATATGGTTTTGGTGCACAGTCCCTTAATGTAGATTTAGCTAGCGAACAGTTAGATAGCCAACAGACAGGTAGTAATGTATTGCCCGTGTAGAGCCGACAGTTTGAATGGAGTCAATTTGTAGTTGAATCAAGAGTTGCCCACTAACTTTCCTCTCCTCTCTGTGAAAAGTTGACTTTGTAGCTAACAAGCACGTTTGTGTCTATAAACCCATGTTAGTTAAGGAGATTGAAGTTGCATAAACCTATGTGCACATCTTTGTTATTTTGGCACATGGGTGAAATGACCATGCCATGTAGGTTTAGGTAACATGACCTATAACAGACAAGCTAGCTGCATCCATTAATACTGTCCTCTTCTGTTTTCTTCAGAGAGCCGGAAGAAGATGAGGTTCTTGGTGAAGATGTCCCTGCAGAAGAAGAGGACCTAGGCCTGGGTGATGATTTCGAGGTCCTTGAGATGAGGGTCCTTGGTGATGATGATACCCCTCTCGATGGTGACCCTATCGATGACGGCCCCTATCAATGATGCCGAAACCCTTGCAGATGACCCTACTGATGCCTGCAACCGCCCCCAACCCAAAATACTAAGTCTGAGCTCAAAGAAAAGATGTCCGGAGGAGGTCATAAGGGAACCGCTTTCCACCCCTACAAAGAGAAGCAGGTCAGGGACAAGAAGCGGAGGGGTCACAGAACCGTGTGTTCATTAGCAATATCCCCTATGACACGAAGTGGCAGGCTATTAAAGATCTGATGAGAGAAAGGTAATCCATCCACACACACAGGGCCATGCTGCTTCTCCCTATAGAGATGAGCCCTATTCTTTCCAGCTCAACAGGAGCTTTCAGTCCTCTTAGACCAGAACATAGACCTAGCCATATCTTCTCCTAGTTCCTTCTTTGAGGCAACATGTTATTGTATTGCCGATATTATTAAGTCGGTGAGGAATAGACATTTCTGGATTTTTTCATCTTTTACTCCTTGGTGGACACCAATTTAGCTTGGATTGAATTGAAATGTCTGTGCTTGTTAAAGTTGTTATGTAGTTAGCTACTATTGGTTTTATGGATATTGACTTACAGCTCCAAAATGTAACCTCAGACAATTAGTAGTATTGACTACTTGATTCAGTTGAACCTGTGTTAAGGTGACAAATGATTGTTTTGTGGTATGAATGAAACCATTGTCTTTCTGTGCACTGAACTATTGGGTCTTTAGCTCTTCACAAAGTATTTTTTCAAGGTGAAAAGGACACTTTTTAAACTGTAGTGACTTCTTGCTATGTTGACAGGAACCGTGTTGACCAAACTGTTCTTCTATACTGAAGTGTGATCTGAATTCCCAGGTTGACAGTAGTTGACTGACTGTGTGTCTGTCTCTAGTCAGCCCAGGGAAGGCATTGGAAGGGGTTGTGTGGTGACTATTGGTCTGGGCTCACTGTTGACCAATCATGGGGAAGCATCGTAACGGCATAACCAAGGCAACGGCCTGCCCTGGAGCGAGAGTGGTGGTTCAACAGTCGACTGGTGATTTTAAATGCCTTTTGTTCTCTTGGTATTTTCCTTTGTATGTCTCATGAAGTTGGTGGGTTACATACGTGGAGCTCTTTAAGGATGCTGAAGGAAAGTCAAGGGTAAGTGATGTGGACCAACTCACTGCACGAGGCTTTAAATGCCCTCCACTGCAGCATCTTTATTACCAAGTGTTTGCAAGGCACTGGATCCAAGGGGTTATCCATGGCTGCCTATGGGATGATATGTTGGTGGCTGTTAGCTAGAGCCTGTTATAGCCTAGTTGGCTGTAGAGTGATGGAGGATGTCTTTTGTTGATTCTGGAACACTAACTTGAATTCATCTGAAACTTAGTACACCTTTGTTTTTAAGTTGTTGTAGTCTTCTCTAATTGGTGTCAAAGTTTGGCAGTTGACCATTTCTCAAGGGGATTTTGATGTCTTATTGATATTTTACTTTTCGGTCTTCAAATTGTTACCTTTATTTGGATCAATGGCACAATTATCTCTTCATGAACAAAACTAATTATTTCTAAAATATTGTAGATTTTGTATAAAGTAACTTTCTTTCTTTCTCCAGCGGCTCACAGTAAAATCTCACCATTGTTTATTAATCTGTAATATTATGATGCAGCTAGGAATTTGCAAACTAGGTTGTGAATGTATTCAATTCAGCCATTTAATGTAATATGTAGTATGAGAAACGGACTGTTTAGTATATACTCCTAAACAAACGACACAGAACGGACATATTTGTAAGTATATCCTGAGTTCTTTATTCCACTGAAGACGGTAAGGGTACAATGTCTCTACTGGGAACAAAACAACAAGTCTATAGCAAACCATGTCGATGTCTTTTTAAATTCACTTAACTTTACCTGGATAAGAAATACACTCCCCACATCAAGGCCTGTTAGCTGGCTCCTTCAAGATGGATTATGTAATCCACTGATGGCATGATGTCAAATGTAATAATGATGTTAACTGTTGTCAGTCTAATCACTGTCTTTGTTCATTCCCTCTGTTATGGATCTGTGTCTCTGGATCCCCTGGTGTTGTCTGTACAGGGATGTGGGTAAGGAACCAAACTTTACCTGTCTAACTTTGCAACATGGTCTCAGTACATTTCGTATGATCCTGTACGTTAATCTGACACACTCCCTTTAATATGATGTTTTACATTTCATATGAAATGTTAGTTACAACTTTCATGTGTTATGAATTGCAGTTTGTATTATGTTACGTATTGCGATTTGTATAATATGTTACGAATTTGCAATGTGTATATGTTACTAATTAACATTAGCTAGGTTAAGGGTTAGGTTAAAACCTCTCTGGGATATGTAGGACGCTAGCCTCCCACCTGGCCAAAATCCAGTGAAAATGCAGTGCCAAATTCAAATAAATTACTATAAAAATTAAACTTCCATGAAATCACACATTCAATATACCAAATTAAAGCTACACTTGAATCCAGCCAACGTGTCAGATTTCAAAAAATACTTTTACGCGAAGCAAACGATATACTATTATCTGAGGATAGCACCCCAGTAAACAAAGACAGACAAGCATTTTTCAACCATCTGTATGCTTTACCAAAACACAGAAATAATGATATAATCTCATACCTTAACTTTGACGAGTTTCTTCTGTTGGCACTCCAATATGTCCCAAAAACATCACAATGGTCCTTTTTGTTCGACACCTGCCGCCATATCCAAAATGTCCATTTATTTGGCGCGTTTGATCCGGTTCCAACTCGCTCAACATGACTACAAAAGTTACCTGTAAGCTTTTGGTCCAAACATTTCAAAGTACTTTTGTAATACAACTTTAGGTATTTTTCAATGTATAAAATTGAAGACGGATGATCTGTGTTCAATACCGGAGGAAAGCAAAGTGTAGCTAGCTTTCAGGTCACTCGCCTCTAACAAAGAGTACACTTCATTCTGAACAGTGTTACTTCTTCATTTCTCAAAGGAAAAACCTCAACCAATATCTACAGACTGACATCCAGTGGAAGCGATAGGAACTGCAAGAGGTCCCTTAGAAATCTGTATTCCCAATGAAAACCCATTTGAAAAGAGTGACCTCAAAAACAAAAAAATCTGAATGATTTGTCCCGGGGTTCGCTTGCCAAATAAGTTCTGTTATAGTCACAGACATGATTCTAACAGTTTTAGAAACTTCAGTGTTTTCTATCCAAATCTACTAATAATATGCGTATCTTAGCTTCTGAGTGTGGGTGGCAGACAGTTTAATTTGGGCACGCTTTTCTACAAAATTCCAAATGCTGCCCCAATCCTAGAGAAGTTAACGTGTTAGGTTTAGCTAACATGCTAAGATGCTAAAAGTAGGTAGTTGCTAAAGTTGTCCTTTAGATTTGAACATGTGCAACCTTGGGTTGCTAGACATTATATATCCAACCCAATCAACCACCATTTAGTTTTTTGCCTTCAGTAAACTTCTGTTTTATGTAAAAAGTGTCGTCATACTAATTTCTCAGTGTCCCGATTGACTTGTAATATGTTAAGTCGAAGCCTGAGACCAGCGGACACGGGTGCTTCTCTAATGACACCCTATTCCTAGGGCCCTATACAATCTGTATGAATTATATTGGCGTGACTCCGTTTTGCTTCTCCCCCAAATTCAGTTTTCCTTGTTTGTCCAAGTTTCAGTTTTTCCGTTTTCGTCACTGCTTAAACCACGCGCCAATTTTGAGGCCTGGGGAAAGCACTTCAATGTCAATTTTTTTTGGTATACACAGCACCTAGCAATTTGCTTTGTTTTTGTGATGGTGTGATGGTAGTGTTTTGCATAAATGATACCCACTGGTTTTATGCAAATAATTATTCAGCCAGGTAAGCATAGCTACTTTTAGTGAACATTTAGTGTAGAAGGTTTTTGGGTAAGCCTTTCCATCTACCAGAAGAGTTTATTAGCATTGTCGCAAAACGGCTACATAAAGGGGTAGCTGCACGCACAGGTGGGGGGATTCTTGTTGCCCTCTTTCAGAAAGTTGCAGGGAAATACGAATCATTGACGCATTCTGTTAATGTCTTGGGCAAATTAATACTTTTTTTAGACATTTAGTTGATTCCCTATTAAGTTGGCGGCAGGGTAGCCTGGTGGGTTCGAACATTGACTAGTAACTGGAAGGTTGCAAGTTCAAACCCCTGGAGCTGACAAGGTACAAATCTGTCGCTCTGCACCTGAACAGGCAGTTAACCCAATGTTCTTATTGAAAATAAGAGTTCTCTTGAAACTCCCCATCCCGGATCCGGGGATTGTGACTAAGCCTCAGGCTCATTAGCATAACGCAACGTTAACGATTTCTGAAAATCGCAAATAAAATTAAAATAATGCTTGCTCTCGCTTAGCCTTTTTCTTAACAACACTGTCATCTCAGATTTTCAAAATATGCTTTTGAACCATAGAAATTGACTAATTTGTAAGAGTATGCAGTTAGCATAGCATTTTGTGTAGCATGTAGCACGCAACATTTTCACAAAAGCCAGATAACCAAATAAATAAAATCATTTACCTTTGAAGAGCTTCTGATGTTTTCAATGAGGAGACTCCCAGCCACATACCAAATGCGCAGTGTTTCCTGAAAGCGTCTGTGTGTAGGAGAAATCGTCTGTTTTCTACATTGCGCCTGGCTACCGAAACGAACCGAAAATGCAGTCACCTACAACGTGAAACTTTTTCCGGATTAACTACATAATATCGATCAAACATGGCAAACGTTGTTTGGAATCAATCCTCAAGGTGTTTTTTCACATATCTCTTCATTGACATGCAGTTCTTGGAAGCTTGCTTCTCTCTGTGCCCTATGGAAAAATACTGGCAGGTGACTTTTGCGCACCAATTTCGCGCAGGACACCGGGCGGACACGTGGTAAATGTGGTCTCTTATGGTCAATCTTCCAACGATCTGCCTACAAATACGTCACAATGCTGCAGACACCTTGGGGAAACGACAGAAAGGGCAGACTCATTCCTCTTGCGTTCACAGCCATATAAGGAGATCATGAAAGACAGAGCCTCAAAAATCCTTGTCATTTCCTGATGCCAAGTCATCTTGGTTTTGCCTGAAGCTCACGTTAAAGGGCACGCACAGAGAAGATATTTGTATTTCTGGACACGTCAGAGTGTTTTCTTTTCAACAGTAGCAATTATATGCATAGTCGAAAGCATCTTTTTGTGACAAAATATCTTGTTTAAAACGGGAACGTTTTTCTTCCAAAAATGAAATGGCGCCACCATAAGTGTAAGAGGTTAACGGACTTGCCTAGTTAAATAAAGGTTAAATAAATTTGAAAAGGTCTACTACATTTTTTAATTTTATTGTCTGGATTCTGTTGTACCGTCCTCGTGAAATTTATATTCCCATTCAGCACACTACTTAGGGTTCTGATCAAAAGTAGTACATGGGGAATAGGGTCTATTTCAGACAGACCTTAATTTCATGATGGCATTGTTATATGTCTTCATCCACTGACTGTCTGTCCTGGGTAGTATTAGGGAGTTCAAAGATGAGGAGTTTGTGAAGAAGGCCATAGAAGTCATGAACAAATATGATCTGAATGGAAGACCCTCAATATCATGGCGGTAAGGACCTGTTCACACTCTAGGAACCACACGGTGATGAGAGATTCAATTTAGTGGTGTGCTAAATCTGCACTTTTAATCCAGCCTGCTGGAAATGTGGTTACATTAACATGGTTTGTAACTGTAATCACTGAGAACTAGGCCTAGTTAAAGTTAAAGTTTAGAGTTGTAATTATAGGTCAGAGGTGAAAGGATGGGGCCATAGGTGTTTAACCCTTGTTTCCTGCTCCAGAACCCTGATGTGGAAGGCTAAAGCTCAGAGTTGAAGTAATAGGTCAAAGTTTAGGGTTATCTGTTTCCCTTTCAGATCCTGATGGTGAGCGTGCTCGGGCGCAGTGCTGCAGCGCACAGGGGGGATGTACCCTGGAGGCGGAGGCAGGGGGCAGGAGGGGGACCGGGTGGTGAGGTGTACCCCTTCCATCGCTAACAACCCCAACGCCCCATGAAGTCATCAGCTCTCTACGGGTCGGATTAGGGACCACTGTGTTCGAGCCAACGTGAGGACAGGCATACACATCTATACTCTCTGATGTCTGTCTCTTCTCTCTGCCTTTGTTCCTGACCATCTCCCCTCACTAGATTTATATCTGCTGTATTGAAGTACCGTTAACTCTACCAATATTCGGTTTACCAATTGAAGACAACTTGAGCTGTGCACTCTAAATCTCAAGTCCAACTGGCGTTTTCCTAGAAATTGAAGTTCCATGTTGACCATGTTCATTTCACTGTTCTCTATGCTATTGCTAACTCGGTCTTCTCCTGGGTTCTGCTTATATGTGTTGTGTGGTGTTGTTTCTATGTTAACTCGGTCCCTCCTTCTCTGCGGCCCTCCCAGCTGACTTCAAGGTGGGCTGGAAGAAGCCAAGGAGGTGTTTGGTATGGCAGGAACAGTGAAGAGGGCTGATGTGAAGGAGGATAAGGATGGGAAGAGCAGAGGGATGGGGACTGTTACCGTAACAGGCCCTGGAGGCTGTACAGGCTATCTGTATCCTTTATATACTACCACAGAACACACCCACCTTCCATCAGGCTGCAGATTCTATCTTTATCTTTATATATTATATACTACCACAGAACACACCCACCTTCCATCAGGCTGCAGATTCTATCTTTATCTTTATATATTATATACTACCACAGAACACACCCACCTTCCAACAGGCTGCAGATTCTATCTGTATCTTTATATATTATATACTACCACAGAACACACCCACCTTCCAACAGGGCTGCAGATTCTATCTGTATCTTTATCTGTATATTATATATACTACCACAGAACACACCCACCCAACAGGCTGCAGATTCTATCTGTATCTTTATATATTATATACTACCACAGAACACACCCACCTTCCATCAGGCTGCAGATTCTATCTTTATATATTATATACTACCACAGAACACACCCACCTTCCAACAGGCTGCAGATTCTATCTGTATCTTTATATATTATATACTACCACAGAACACACCCACCTTCCATCAGCTGCAGATTCTATCTTTATCTTTATATATTATATACTACCACAGAACACACCCACCTTCCAACAGGCTGCAGATTCTATTCTTTATCTTTATATATTATATACTACCACAGAACACACCCACCTTCCATCAGGCTGCAGATTCTATCTGTATCTTTATATTATATACTTCCATCAGGCACAGAACACACCCACCTTCCATCAGGCTGCAGATTCTATCTGTATCTTTATATATTATATACTACCACAGAACACACCCACCCTTCCAACAGGCTGCAGATTCTATCTTTATCTTTTATATATTATATACTACCACAGAACACACCCACCCTCCAACAGGCTGCAGATTCTATCTGTATCTTTATATATTATATACTACCACAGAACACACCCACCTTCCATCAGGCTGCAGATTCTATCTGTATCTTTATATATTATATACTACCACAGAACACACCCACCTTCCATCAGGCTGCAGATTCTATCTGTATCTTTATATATTATATACTACCACAGAACACACCCACCCTCCAACAGGCTGCAGATTCTATCTGTATCTTTATATATTATATACTACCACAGAACACACCCACCCTCCAACAGGCTGCAGATTCTATCTGTATCTTTATATATTATATACTACCACAGAACACACCCACCTTCCAACAGGCTGCAGATTCTATCTGTATCTTTATATATTATATACTACCACAGAACACACCACCCTTCCAACAGGCTGCAGATTCTATCTGTATCTTTATATATTACATACTACCACAGAACACACCCACCC
>NW_027006843.1:0-2617 GCF_036934945.1 Oncorhynchus masou masou
TTTTACTGCGATTACAGCTGTAAGTCGCTTGGGGTATGTCTCTATCAGTTTTGCACATCGAGAGACTGAAATGTGAATGACCAGAGTAAGAACCTCTCTCCCTCTGGTTACCTATCACTGGAATATAAACCTTATCTAGTCTATCACCTGGGTAAGAACCTCTCTACCTCTGGTTACATATCACTGGAATATAAACCTAATCTAGTCTATCACCTGGGTAAGAACCTCTCTACCTCTGGTTACATATCACTGGAATATAAACCTTATCTAGTCTATCACCTGGGTAAGAACCTCTCTACCTCTGGTTACATATCACTGGAATATAAACCTTATCTAGTCTATCACCTGGGTAAGAACCTCTCTACCTCTGGTCACATATCACTGGAATATAAACCTTATCTAGTCTATCACCTGGGTAAGAACCTCTCTACCTCTGGTTACATATCACTGGAATATAAACCTTATCTAGTCTATCACCTGGGTAAGAACCTCTCTACCTCTGGTTACATATCACTGGAATATAAACCTTATCTAGTCTATCACCTGGGTAAGAACCTCTCTACCTCTGGTTACATATCACTGGAATATAAACCTTATCTAGTCTATCACCTGGGTAAGAACCTCTCTACCTCTGGTTACATATCACTGGAATATAAACCTTATCTAGTCTATCACCTGGGTAAGAACCTCTCTACCTCTGGTTACATATCACTGGAATATAAACCTTATCTAGTCTATCACCTGGGTAAGAACCTCTCTACCTCTGGTTACATATCACTGGAATATAAACCTTATCTAGTCTATCACCTGGGTAAGAACCTCTCTACCTCTGGTTACATATCACTGGAATATAAACCTTATCTAGTCTATCACCTGGGTAAGAACCTCTCTACCTCTGGTTACATATCACTGGAATATAAACCTTATCTAGTCTATCACCTGGGTAAGAACCTCTCTACCTCTGGTTACATATCACTGGAATATAAACCTTATCTAGTCTATCACCTGGGTAAGAACCTCTCTACCTCTGGTTACATATCACTGGAATATAAACCTTATCTAGTCTATCACCTGGGTAAGAACCTCTCTACCTCTGGTTACATATCACTGGAATATAAACCTTATCTAGTCTATCACCTGGGTAAGAACCTCTCTACCTCTGGTTACATATCACTGGAATATAAACCTTATCTAGTCTATCACCTGGGTAAGAACCTCTCTACCTCTGGTTACATATCACTGGAATATAAACCTTATCTAGTCTATCACCTGGGTAAGAACCTCTCTACTGACTGTACTGGGTAGCAGAGGAACCAGGCTCTGAGGGGTGACCAGTCCTCTACTGGCTGTACTGGGTAGACCAGAGGAACCAGGCTCTGAGGGTGACCAGTCCTCTACTGGCTGTACTGGGTAGACCAGAGGAACCAGGCTCTGAGGGGTGACCAGTCCTCTACTGGCTGTACTGGGTAGACCAGAGGAACCAGGCTCTGAGGGGTGACCAGTCCTCTACTGACTGTACTGGGTAGACCAGAGGAACCAGGCTCTGAGGGGTGACCAGTCACTCTACTGGCTGTACTGGGTAGACCAGAGGAACCAGACTCTGAGGGTGACCAGTCCCCTACTGGCTGTACTGGGTAGACCCAGGGAACCCGGGCTCTGAGGGTGACCAGTCCTCTACTGGCTGTACTGGGTAGACCAGAGCAGCCAGGCTCTGTGGGGTGACCAGTCCTCTACTGGCTGTACTGGGTAGACCAGAGCAACCAGGCTCCTGAGGGGTGACCAGCCTCTACTGGCTGTACTGGGTAGACCAGAGGAACCAGTCTCTGGGGGGTGACCAGTCCTCTACTGGCTGTAACTGGGTAGACCAGAGCAACCAGGCTCTGAGGTGACCAGTCCTCTACTGGCTGTACTGGGTAGACCAGAGGAACCAGGCTCTGAGGGGTGACCAGTCCTCTACTGTACTGTACTGGGTGACCAGACCAGAGGAACCAGGCTCTGAGGGGTGACCAGTCCTCTACTGGCTGTACTGGGTAGACCAGAGGAACCAGGCTCTGAGGGGTGACCAGTCCTCTACTGGCTGTACTGGGTAGACCAGAGGAACCAGGCTCTGAGGGTGACCAGTCCTCTACTGGCTGTACTGGGTAGAGAGGAACCAGGCTCTGAGGGGTGACCAGTCCTCTACTGGCTGACCAGTCCTCTACTGGCTGTACTGGGTAGACAGAGGAACCAGGGGTGACCAGTCCTACTCTGTACTGAGGAGGCTCTGTGACCAGTCCTCTACTGGCTGTACTGGAAGTAGAAGGAACCAGGCTCTGAGGGTGACTAGTCCTCTACTGGCTGTACTGGGTAGAGGGAGAACCAGGCTCTGAGGAGGGTGACCAGTCCTCTACTGGCTGTACTGGGTAGACCAGAGGAACCAGGCTCTGAGGAGGTACCAGGGTTTGATAATAACACGATGGTTTTAGGTGTCAACATGTCTAATAACTGATTATCTGTTTTTGCCAACATCCACAGATTCAAATGAGGAAGAACGTTACCTTTGTAAGTAGTGTGTTTGTGTCTGATGTACCTACCTGTCTGTCTGTCTATCTATGTACCTGTCTGTCTGTGCATGTCA
>NW_027006844.1:0-2617 GCF_036934945.1 Oncorhynchus masou masou
CCTTGTCCTTCATCCTGTTGTAGCAGACTAGCAGTGTTTTCTCCACAGTGTTCCCTGTACTTCATCCTGTTGTAGCAGACTAGCAGTGTTTCCTCCAAAGTGTTCCCTGTCCTTCATCCTGCTGTAGCAGACTAGCAGTGTTTTCTCCACAGTGTTCCCTGTCCTTCATCCTGCTGTAGCAGACTAGCAGTGTTTTCTCCACAGTGTTCCCTGTCCTTCATCCTGTTGTATCAGACTAGCAGTGTTTTCTCCACAGTGTTCCCTGTCCTTCATCCTGCTGTATCAGACTAGCAGTGTTTTCTCCACAGTGTTCCTTGTCCTTCATCCTGTTGTAGCAGACTAGCAGGGTTTTCTCCACAGTGTTCCTTGTCCTTCATCCTGTTGTAGCAGACTAGCAGTGTTTCCTCCACAGTGTTCCTTGTCCTTCATCCTGTTGTAGCAGACTAGCAGTGTTTTCTCCACAGTGTTCCTTGTCCTTCATCCTGTTGTAGCAGACTAGCAGTGTTTCCTCCACAGTGTTCCTTGTCCTTCATCCTGTTGTATCAGACTAGCAGTGTTTTCTCCACAGTGTTCCCTGTCCTTCATCCTGCTGTATCAGACTAGCAGTGTTTTCTCCACAGTGTTCCTTGTCCTTCATCCTGTTGTAGCAAACTAGCAGTGTTTTCTCCACAGTGTTCCTTGTCCTTCATCCTGTTGTAGCAGACTAGCAGTGTTTCCTCCACAGTGTTCCTTGTCCTTCATCCTGTTGTAGCAGACTAGCAGTGTTTTCTCCACAGTGTTCCCTGTCCCTCATCCTGCTGTAGCAGACTAGCAGTGTTTTCTCCACAGTGTTCCCTGTCCTTCATCCTGCTGTAGCAGACTAGCAGTGTTTCCTCCACAGTGTTCCCTGTCCTTCATCCTGCTGTAGCAGACTAGCAGTGTTTCCTCCACAGTGTTCCCTGTCCTTCATCCTGCTGTAGCAGACTAGCAGTGTTTCCTCCACAGTGTTCCCTGTCCTTCATCCTGCTGTAGCAGACTAGCAGTGTTTCCTCCAAAGTGTTCCCTGTCCTTCATCCTGCTGTAGCAGACTAGCAGTGTTTTCTCCACAGTGTTCCCTGTCCCTCATCCTGCTGTAGCAGACTAGCAGTGTTTTCTCCACAGTGTTCCCTGTCCTTCATCCTGCTGTAGCAGACTAGCAGTGTTTTCTCCACAGTGTTCCTTGTCCTTCATCCTGTTGTAGCAGACTAGCAGTGTTTCCTCCACAGTGTTCCTTGTCCTTCATCCTGCTGTAGCAGACTAGCAGTGTTTCCTCCACAGTGTTCCTTGTCCTTCATCCTGCTGTAGCAGACTAGCAGTGTTTTCTCCACAGTGTTCCCTGTCCTTCATCCTGTTGTATCAGACTAGCAGTGTTTTCTCCACAGTGTTCCCTGTCCTTCATCCTGCTGTATCAGACTAGCAGTGTTTTCTCCACAGTGTTCCTTGTCCTTCATCCTGTTGTAGCAGACTAGCAGGGTTTTCTCCACAGTGTTCCTTGTCCTTCATCCTGTTGTAGCAGACTAGCAGTGTTTCCTCCACAGTGTTCCTTGTCCTTCATCCTGTTGTAGCAGACTAGCAGTGTTTTCTCCACAGTGTTCCTTGTCCTTCATCCTGTTGTAGCAGACTAGCAGTGTTTCCTCCACAGTGTTCCTTGTCCTTCATCCTGTTGTATCAGACTAGCAGTGTTTTCTCCACAGTGTTCCTGTCCTTCATCCTGCTGTATCAGACTAGCAGTGTTTTCTCCACAGTGTTCCTTGTCCTTCATCCTGTTGTAGCAAACTAGCAGTGTTTTCTCCACAGTGTTCCTTGTCCTTCATCCTGTTGTAGCAGACTAGCAGTGTTTCCTCCACAGTGTTCCTTGTCCTTCATCCTGTTGTAGCAGACTAGCAGTGTTTTCTCCACAGTGTTCCCTGTCCCTCATCCTGCTGTAGCAGACTAGCAGTGTTTTCTCCACAGTGTTCCCTGTCCTTCATCCTGCTGTAGCAGACTAGCAGTGTTTCCTCCACAGTGTTCCCTGTCCTTCATCCTGCTGTAGCAGACTAGCAGTGTTTCCTCCACAGTGTTCCCTGTCCTTCATCCTGCTGTAGCAGACTAGCAGTGTTTCCTCCACAGTGTTCCCTGTCCTTCATCCTGCTGTAGCAGACTAGCAGTGTTTTCCTCCAAAGTGTTCCCTGTCCTTCATCCTGCTGTAGCAGACTAGCAGTGTTTTCTCCACAGTGTTCCCTGTCCTTCATCCTGCTGTAGCAGACTAGCAGTGTTTTCTCCACAGTGTTCCTTGTCCTTCATCCTGCTGTAGCAGACTAGCAGTGTTTTCTCCACAGTGTTCCTTGTCCTTCATCCTGTTGTAGCAGACTAGCAGTGTTTCCTCCACAGTGTTCCTTGTCCTTCATCCTGCTGTAGCAGACTAGCAGTGTTTTCTCCACAGTGTTCCCTGTCCTTCATCCTGTTGTATCAGACTAGCAGTGTTTTCTCCACAGTGTTCCCTGTCCTTCATCCTGCTGTAGCAGACTAGCAGTGTTTTCTCCACAGTGTTCCTTGTCCTTCATCCTGCTGTATCAGACTAGCAGTGTTTTCTCCACAGTGTTCCCTGTCCTTCATCCTG
>NW_027006845.1:0-2612 GCF_036934945.1 Oncorhynchus masou masou
TACACACACACATACACACACACACCTACACACACACCTACACACACACACACACACACTTACACACACTACGCCACACACACACATCTACACACACCCACACACTACATTACACTACACACACACCTACACACCTACACACCTACACACACACCTACACACACACTCTACACACACACCTACACACACACACACACACTACACACACGCACACACACACTACACACACCTGCACACACACACTCTACACACATCACCTACACACACACCTACACACACTACACACATACACACACACACACACACACTCCCACACACTGCCTACACACACCTACACGCTACACACACACACTACACACACACCTACACACACACCTACACACCTACACACACACCTACACACACACCTACACACACTACTACACACTACTCTACACACACCTGTCACACACACTACCACCACACACACCTACCACCTACACCACACCTACACACACACTACACACCACCTTACACACACCTTACACCACTACACACAATACACCACTACACACGCACACCTACACGCACCACACACACCCTACACAACACACCTACACACACACCTATCACACACACCTATACACACACCTACACACACCACCTACGCACACACCTACAACACACATCGCATACGCACACACCCACGCTACACACCTACGCACACACCTACCACACACACCATCACGCACACCTAAACGCTACACAACCTACACACACACCTACACACACTACCACACACCTACACACACACACTACACACCACACTAACTACGCCACACACCCTACACACACTACACACACCACTCTACACACTACCCTACACACCTACACACACGCTATACACCTACACACACCTACACACCTACGTACACCTACACACACCACCTACACACAACACATCTACACACACACACTGACACACTACACACACACACACCTACACACACACCTACACACACCCACACCTACACACACACCACCACACACACCTACACACCTACACACACACACCACACACACACCCCACACACACCTACACACACACACACACACCTACACACACTACACCTACACATCCACACACCCACACACCTACACACACACTACACCTACACACCTACACACACACCTACACACCCACACACACCTACACCACACACTCCTACACACCCACACACACCTCACACACCTACACACCCACACCTACACACACACTACACACACACACACACACACACCTACACACACACCTACACACACACACACACTACACACACTACACTACACACCTACACACACACACACACACACACCTACACACACACACATACACACCTACACACACACACCCACACCTACACACACACCTACACACACCTACACACACCACACTACACCACACACACCTACACACACACCTACACACACACCTACGCACACACACACCTACACACACACACACACCTACACACACACACACACACCTACACTTATACACACAACTACACACACACACACTAACCCCTCTGTTGTCTCTAGTTGAATGGTGGAGGGGACAGGACCCACACTAACCCCTCTGTTGCCTCTGAGCTGAGTTGGTGGAGGGGGACAGGACCCACACTAACCCCTCTGTTGCCTCTGAGCTGAGTTGGTGGAGGGGGACAGGACCCACACTAACCCCTCTGTTGTCTCTAGTTGAATGGTGGAGGGGACAGGACCCACACTAACCCCTCTGTTGTCTCTAGTTGAATGGTGGAGGGGACAGGACCCACACTAACCCCTCTGTTGTCTCTAGTTGAATGGTGGAGGGGACAGGACCCACACTAACCCCTCTGTTGTCTCTAGTTGAATGGTGGAGGGGACAGGACCCACACTAACCCCTCTGTTGTCTCTAGTTGAATGGTGGAGGGGACAGGACCCACACTAACCCCTCTGTTGTCTCTAGTTGAATGGTGGAGGGGACAGGACCCACACTAACCCCTCTGTTGTCTCTAGTTGAATGGTGGAGGGGACAGGACCCACACTAACCCCTCTGTTGTCTCTAGTTGAATGGTGGAGGGGACAGGACCCACACTAACCCCTCTGTTGTCTCTAGTTGAATGGTGGAGGGGACAGGACCCACACTAACCCCTCTGTTGTCTCTAGTTGAATGGTGGAGGGGACAGGACCCACACTAACCCCTCTGTTGTCTCTAGTTGAATGGTGGAGGGGACAGGACCCACACTAACCCCTCTGTTGTCTCTAGTTGAATGGTGGAGGGGACAGGACCCACACTAACCCCTCTGTTGTCTCTAGTTGAATGGTGGAGGGGACAGGACCCACACTAACCCCTCTGTTGTCCTCTAGTTGAATGGTGGAGGGGACAGGACCCACACTAACCCCTCTGTTGTCTCTAGTTGAATGGTGGAGGGGACAGGACCCACACTAACCCCTCTGTTGTCTCTAGTTGAATGGTGGAGGTGACAGGACCCACACTAACCCCTCTGTTGTCTCTAGTTGAATGGGTGGAGGGACAGGACCCACACTAACCCCTCTGTTGTCTCTAGTTGAATGGTGGAGGGGACAGGACC
>NW_027006846.1:0-2611 GCF_036934945.1 Oncorhynchus masou masou
TTTGTTAACTTCTTGAAACTCCCCATCCCGGATCCGGGTTTGTGACTAAAGCCTCAGGCTCATTAGCATAACGCAACGTTAACGATTTCTGAAAATCGCAAATAAAATGAAAATAATGCGTCTGCTCTCAAGCTTAGCCTTTTCTTAACAACACTGTCATCTCAGATTTTCAAAATATGCTTTTGAACCATAGAAATTGACTAATTTGTGTAAGAGTATGCAAAGCTAGCATAGCATTTTGAGTAGCATTTAGCACGCAACATTTTCACAAAAACCAGATAACCAAATAAATAAAATCATTTACCTTTGAAGAGCTTCTGATGTTTTCAATGAGGAGACTCTCAGTTACATACCAAATGCGCAGTTTTTCCTGAAAGCGTCTGTGTGTAGGAGAAATCGCTCCGTTTTCTACATTGCGTCTGGCCACCGAAACGAACCGAAAATTCAGTCACCTACAACGTAAAACTTTTTCCGGATTAACTACATAATATCGACCGAAACATGGCAAACGTTGTTTGGAATCAATCCTCAAGGTGTTTTTTCACATATCTCTTCATTGATATGCAGTTCGTGGAAGCTTGCTTTCCTCTCTGTATCGCATGGAAAAATACTGGCAGGTGACTTTTGCGCACCAATTTCGGCGCAGGACACCGGCGGACACCTGGTAAATGTGGTCTCTTATGGTCAATCTTCCAATGATCTGCCTACAAATACGTCACAATGCTGCAGACACCTTGGGGAAACGACAGAAAGGGCAGGCTCATTCCTCTCGCATTCACAGCCATATAAGGAGACAGCAATGGAAAACAGAGCCTCAAAATCCTTGTCATTTCCTGGATGCCATCTCATCTTGGTTTTGCCTGAAGCTCACGTTCTAGGGCAGGCACAGAATATCTTGGTATTTCTGGACACGTCAGAGTGTTTTCTTTCGAATGGTATCAATTATATGCATAGTCGAGCATCTTTTTGTGACAAAATATCTTGTTTAAAACGGGAACGTTTTTCATCCAAAAATGAAATAGCGCCCCCATAGATGTAAGAGGTTAACAAGAAATTTGTGGAGTGGTTGAAAAACAAGTTTAAAGGACTCAACCTAAGTGTATGTAAACTTCCGACTTCAACTGTATGTCAATTACATATTTCATTTTCAATACTTTAGCAAACATTTCTTGTTATCACCATATTTTCATTAAACGTTTTATTTTTTATTACTTTATTCATAATAGATACCAAGATGGCATAGAGCCAGGAGCTAATCCAGAAGCTAATCACAAGCTAGGTCAGAAGCTAGCCAGAAACTAGCCAGAAGCTAGCCAGGAGCTAGCCAGAAGCTAATCCAGAAGCTAATCAGAAGCTAGTTAAAGCTTTCGTCGATTCCGGAGCGAACATCAGTTGTTCCGGAGCTAGCCAGCTGAGGAGTTCCATCAATCACTCCTGGGCTGCGGTCACCTATCCGGACCCGTTTTGCTGCCTACGCGGAGCCCCACCGGGCCTTCACGGCTGAACTGCCGACGTTGTCTACCCGAGGGAGTTATCCGTCTGGTTCCTC
The DNA here is from genome assembly GCF_036934945.1 of Oncorhynchus masou masou. Classification (NCBI taxonomy): domain Eukaryota; kingdom Metazoa; phylum Chordata; class Actinopteri; order Salmoniformes; family Salmonidae; genus Oncorhynchus; species Oncorhynchus masou. Next base: position 1,550 of record NW_027006846.1, read on the forward strand.
CGTCGCTGACGTTGCCTGGGCGCCCATCTGCGGCCTGCTAGCCATTTAGCTGTCTTATCGGCTGCTATCTGAATAGATAATCTGGACAATTTATTTATTTATTTTTATTGTTATTGTTATTTTTTCTTCTTCTTGGGCCTCTAGCTATATCTATTGTTTTTATTTGTTGTTGTTGTGTGATTTGGATTGGTCCCCTCTACCACACGGAAGCCCACTAATCTACTGACGGAGCGCAAGAGGTGGCTAATAACAGACGTCCATCCTATGCTAGCTTGCTACCGATGGCCTGGCTGGCTGTCTGGATCGCCGTGACCCCCAACCAACCTCTCCACTCTCTGGACCCTTTTGATCACTCGACTAAGCATGCCTCTCCTTAATGTCAATATGCCTTGTCCATTGCTGTTCTGGTTAGTGTTTATTGGCTTATTTCACTGTAGAGCCTCTAGTCCTGCTCACCATACCTTATCCAACCTATTAGTTCCACCACCCACACATGCAATGACATCTCCTGGTTTCAATGATGTTTCTAGAGACAATATCTCTCTCTTCATCACTCAATACCTAGGTTTACCTCCACTGTATTCACATCCTACCATACCTTTGTCTGTACATTATACCTTGATGCTATTTTATCGCCCCCAGAAACCTCCTTTTTACTCTCTGTTCCAGACGTTCTAGACGACCAATTCTTGTTGCTTTCAGCCGCACCCTTATTCTACTCCTCCTCTGTTCCTCTGGCGATGTGAGGTGAATCCAGGCCCTACAGTGCCTTGCTCCACTCCTATTCCCCAGGCGCTCTCTTTTGACGACTTCTGTAACCGTAATAGCCTTGGTTTCATGCATGTTAACATTAGAAGCCTCCTCCCTAAGTTTGTTCTATTCACTGCTTTAGCACACTCTGCCAACCCGGATGTTCTAGCTGTGTCTGAATCCTGGCTTAGGAAGACTACCAAAAATTCTGAAATTTTAATTCCAAACTACAACCTTTTCAGACAAGATAGAACTGCCAAAGGGTGCGGTGTTGCAATCTACTGCAAAGATAGCCTGCAGAGTTCTGTCCTA
>NW_027006847.1:0-2611 GCF_036934945.1 Oncorhynchus masou masou
TACCACAAGAACGTCACCGGAATCGACAGAGCACACAGAACACTAGGGCAGAGGTGCTAACATACAAACACAGAGCACAGAACTGAGGGGAAACAAAGGGTTAAATACAATCAGGGAAACGAGACACAGGTGCAAATAATAATGGGGATCAAAGGGAAAAACATAGGGACAAAAGCACAATGGGGCATCTACTGACCAAAACCCGGAACAACCCTGGCCAAATCCTGACAGAATCCCCCTAGGAACGGCTCCTGACGTTCCTACCAGCTCTCTCAGGGTGGGAGGACCCTGAACTGACGAATGAGGTCAGGGTCCAGGATGTTCTTGGCAGGAACCCAGGAGCGCTCCTCAGGACCGTAGCCTTCCCAGTCCACCAGATACTGCCAGGACCGCTGCACCCGGCGGGAATCCAGTATCCGGTGGACGGTATCCCGGCTGGCCTCCAATGACACGAGGCGGAGGGGGAGGTCTGTCTGCCGGGACAAGGGGAGAAAAAACAACAGGTTTTAACAATGACACATGAAATGTGGGATTAATCTTAAGGGATCTGGGTAAGTGTAGGCGATAAGAAACTGGGTTAACTCTCCTGGCAACCTTGAAGGGACCGATGTATTTTGGGACAGCTTGGAGACTCCACCGTGAGGTAAGTCTCTTGTGGAAAGCCAGACTCTCTGGCGGGTATAGAGTAGGCCGGGACGGCGGCGATCTGCTGAAAGCTGTTGATACCTCTGTGGCCCAAACAATAAAGGATGACCATGTGGACGGGTTGTCACGAGTCATACATCGGAGGGTGGTTTCCAGCTCTTGATTCATCCTCTCTGTTTGGCCGTTGGACTCCGGATGGTACCCTGAAGATAGACTGGCAGAAGCCCCCATGAGTTGGCAGAAGGCCTTCCAAAACCTTGAGGCGAACTGGGGACCTCTGTCAGAAACCACATCTTGAGGAATGCCGAAGACTCGGAACACATGATTAATTACCAACTCAGCCGTTTCCTTGGCAGAAGGTAACTTAGTCAGAGGGACGAACCTGGCCGCCTTTGAAAACCTGTCGATTATGACTAGGATAGTAGTATTGCCATGGGATGGAGGAAGTCCAGTAATAAAGTCCAATGAGATATGGGACCAGGGTCTGTGGGGAACAGGTAAAGGGTGAAGGAGTCCTTGAGGGCGGAGGTGAGAAGATTTGCCCTGGCAGCACACGGGGCAGGCATTGGCGAAAGTGGCAACGTCTTCTCTTATGGTAGGCCACCAGAACTTACGCTGGATGAACTCCAAGGTGCGACCTACGCCGGATGACAGGTGAGGCGGAGGAGTGCCCCCACAGAAGGACCTGAGTCCTCACTGCCTTGGGGACAAACAACCGATTGGCAGGGCCTCCTTTAGGGTCCGGTTCGCTAAGCAGGACACGTCTCACGGTATCCTCAACTTGCCACGAGATCGGAGCCACAATCTTAGCAGCAGGAAGGACAGGCATGTCCGTGTCATCTCAAATGGCAGGAGCGTAGACTCGGGACAGGGCATCCGGTTTGAGATTCTTCGACCCGGGCCGATAGGTGAGGATAGAAGATCGATTGAAGAAAAGAGACCATCCTAGCTTGTCTAGAGTTCAATCGCATCGCCTGCTGGATATACTCAGATTTTTGTAGTCCGTAAGCACTTGAAACGGGTGAGAAGCCCCCTCGGCCAGTGTCTCCATTCCTTCAATGCCATCTTAACCAGCTAGGGAGTTCACGATCCCCCATCGTAGTTCCTCTCAGTCGGGGTAAGCGGTGTGAGAAGAAAGCGCACGGATGAGCTTCTTGTCTTCACCCCTCTGGGACAGGACAGCTCCAACACCAACCTCTGATGCGTCTACCTCCACCACAAATGGTTCATCCGTAGTCAGTAGTATCAGGATGGGAGCAGGAAGGGGCCAGCTGCTTGAGTCCTTGAAGCCGTCTCAGCTTCTCTTCCCCCACACAAACCTTGCATTGCCACCTTTGGTTAAAGCTGAGAAGGAAGGAGCTGCCACCAAACTGAAGTTCTTGATGAACTTGCGGTAAAAGTTTGTGAAGCCCAGGAAACGCTGAACATCCTTAACAGATTTGGGGGTGGGCCAATCACTACCGCCCCTACCTTCCTAGGGTCCATTTGGACTCATTCGGGTTCCTACAAATCCCAGGAATTGTACTCGGGATGAATGGAATTCACATTTTCCGGCTTAACGTACAGATGGCTGTCCAGGAGGCGTTGAGTACTTGTCTGACATGCTTAGTGTGTTCTTGAAGGGAGCTCGAAAGATGAGGATGTCATCCAAGTAAACGAACACAAATATGTTAAGCACATCCCTAAGCACATCGTTTGTGGGCGCTTGGAACACCGCTGGGGCGTTGGTCAGGCCGAAGGGCATCACCGAATGCACTGTAAAGGTGAGCCGGTAGGCGTGGTTGGCGGTCTTCCACTGGTAGCGGTTGATCACTTCCCAAGATGGTATCGTTCGCAGGTCAAAGCAGTAAAACGCTGTTCTATGGAACGCTGGAAGCGGCCATAAGGGGTAGCGGTGTAGCAGTTAGGACGGTTATGTCATTGAGTCCCGGTGATCGATGCAGGCGGTAATCCACCATCTTTCTTG
>NW_027006848.1:0-2608 GCF_036934945.1 Oncorhynchus masou masou
TCAGACTACACCTGCTCAGGGCCTGCATGAGGACAACAGGACAACAACACAGTGACTCAGACTACACCTGCTCAGGGCCTGCATGAGGACAACAGGACAACACAGTGACTCAGACTACACCTGCTCAGGGCCTGCATGAGGACAACACAGTGACTCAGACTACACCTGCTCAGGGCCTGCATGAGGACAACAGGACAACACAGTGACTCAGACTACACCTGCCTGCATGAGGACAACACAGTGACTCAGACTACCTGCATGAGGACAACAGGACAACACAGTGACTCAGACTACACCTGCTCAGGGCCTGCATGAGGACAACAGTACAACACAGTGACTCAGACTACACCTGCTCAGGGCCTGCATGAGGACAACAGGACAACACAGTGACTCAGACTACACCTGCTCAGGGCCTGCATGAGGACAACAGGACAACACAGTGACTCAGACTACACCTGCTCAGGGCCTGAGGACATGACAACACAGGACAACAGGACAACACAGTGACTCAGACTACACCTGCTCAGGGCCTGCATGAGGACAACAGGACAACACAGTGACTCAGACTACACCTGCTCAGGGCCTGCATGAGGACAACAGGACAACACAGTGACTACAGAGGCCTGCATGAGGACAACAGGACAACACCTGCTCAGGGCCTGCATGAGGAGGACAACACAGTGACTCAGACTACACCTGCTCAGGGTGCATGAGGACAACACTCAGACTACACCTGCTCAGGGCCTGCATGAGGACAACAGGACAACACAGTGACTCAGACTACACCTGCTCAGGGCCTGCATGAGGACAACAGGACAACACAGTGACTCAGACTACACCTGCTCAGGGCCTGCATGAGGACAACAGGACAACACAGTGACTCAGACTACACCTGCTCAGGGCCTGCATGAGGACAACAGGACAACACAGTGACTCAGACTACACCTGCTCAGGGCCTGCATGAGGACAACAGGACAACACAGTGACTCAGACTACACCTGCTCAGGGCCTGCATGAGGACAACAGGACAACACAGTGACTCAGACTACACCTGCTCAGGCCTGCATGAGGACAACAGGACAACACAGTGACTCAGACTACACCTGCTCAGGGCCTGCATGAGGACAACAGGACAACACAGTGACTCAGACTACACCTGCTCAGGGCCTGCATGAGGACAACAGGACTCAACTACAGTGACTCAGACTACACCTGCTCAGGGCCTGCATGAGGACAACACAGTGACTCAGACTACACCTGCTCAGGGCCTGCATGAGGACAACAGGACAACACAGTGACTCAGACTACACCTGCTCAGGGCCTGCATGAGGACAACACAGTGACTCAGACTACACCTGCTCAGGGCCTGCATGAGGACAACAGGACAACACAGTGACTCAGACTACACCTGCTCAGGGCCTGCATGAGGACAACAGGACAACACAGTGACTCAGACTACACCTGCTCAGGGCCTGCATGAGGACAACAGGACAACACAGTGACTCAGACTACACCTGCTCAGGGCCTGCATGAGGACAACAGGACAACACAGTGACTCAGACTACACCTGCTCAGGGCCTGCATGAGGACAACAGGACAACACAGTGACTCAGACTACACAGGGCCTGCATGAGGACAACACAGTGACTCAGACTACACCTGCTCAGGGCCTGCATGAGGACAACAGGACAACACAGTGACTCAGACTACACCTGCTCAGGGCCTGCATGAGGACAACAGGACAACACAGTGACTCAGACTACACCTGCTCAGGGCCTGCATGAGGACAACAGGACAACACAGTGACTCAGACTACACCTGCTCAGGGCCTGCATGAGGACAACAGGACAACACAGTGACTCAGACTACACCTGCTCAGGGCCTGCATGAGGACAACAGGACAACACAGTGACTCAGACTACACCTGCTCAGGGCCTGCATGACAACAGGACAACACAGTGACTCAGACTACACCTGCTCAGGGCCTGCATGAGGACAACAGGACAACACAGTGACTCAGACTACACCTGCTCAGGGCCTGCATGAGGACAACAGTACAACACAGTGACTCAGACTACACCTGCTCAGGGCCTGCATGAGGACAACACAGTGACTCAGACTACACCTGCTCAGGGCCTGCATGAGGACAACAGGACAACACAGTGACTCAGACTACACCTGCTCAGGGCCTGCATGAGGACAACAGGACAACACAGTGACTCAGACTACACCTGCTCAGGGCCTGCATGAGGACAACAGGACAACACAGTGACTCAGACTACACCTGCTCAGGGCCTGCATGAGGACAACACAGTGACTCAGACTACACCTGCTCAGGGCCTGCATGAGGACAACACAGTGACTCAGACTACACCTGCTCAGGGCCTGCATGAGGACAACAGGACAACACAGTGACTCAGACTACACCTGCTCAGGGCCTGCATGAGGACAACAGGACAACACAGTGACTCAGACTACACCTGCTCAGGGCCTGCATGAGGACAACAGGTGACTCAGACTACACCTGCTCAGGGCCTGCATGAGGACAACAGTACAACACAGTGACTCAGACTACACCTGCTCAGGGCCTGCATGAGGACAACAGGAC
>NW_027006849.1:0-2607 GCF_036934945.1 Oncorhynchus masou masou
ACCAAGGCCATGGTTATGGTAGAGTGATTGGTTAGTAAGGACACTGCTTTATACCGAGACCATGGTTATGGTAGAGTGATTGGTTATTAAGAACACTGCTTCGTGATGTGAAGTTGTTGTACAGAGGGTCCCTGGGTACATGTCAGAGCCAGACAGGGACAGAACTCACTCTGTTCCCACGAAGTTCTGTGGAAGATTTGCTAACAGAGGGAGAGTGGTTATGTATCTAAGTACAAATTTAACCATCAGAATAATGTTTATTTGTGTTCCTTACTCCTTACTTACACATCCCATGTTGACATAGTCAAAGCCAGACCTTCTGTCTGTCTCTCCTTCTTGCTGGTTGACTAGAGTGGAAATCTATAGTATTGTATGGTTGACCTGGGATAGAGCTGAAATGTGGCCCGATGTGAGTGTTGCTTTTGTGCCAAACACCCTTACAGTCATAAACCTTTTCCCCCATGTAATCGCCTCGACCTCAGTCTGGTGTTCGCTAACAGTATCTGAAGAGTCTGCATACCCAGTGGTGTATGGTGTATAGTATAGAGCACAGCAGAGTACAGTAGAGTACAGTAGGGCACAGCAGAGTACAGTAGCACAGCACAGCAGGCCGTATAGTAGGAGAAGAAGAGGCCCATCGGGTTCATTGAAATACATGGAAATACTGTTTAATCATGCACCCAGATTTCATAATTTAATTTTCACCCTGATTAACAATTTAATCTGCACCCAGATTAGTCCTCAATTTAATTTTCGCCCAGATTAGTGTTCAATTTAATCTGCACCCAGATTAGTGTTCAATGTGATAGAACAAAACTCAGTACAGCACATGAATTAGAAAATGTTGTTACAAATTTGAGCCACGAGATGGTGGTAGATTATAAATTTAAATAGCATGGACCTTTGATTTGTCTCTGGATAGAAATTGCCCTTGGGCACAGATCTAGGATCAGTTTACTCTCACCAAATCCTAACCTTTACCATTAGCAGTAAAAACACAAACCAGACCTAAGATCAGTGCAAAGGAGCCACTTCATCTTACCCCTGTAATTATATGACTCCTAACTTATATATACTGTGTTTACCAAACATAAGAAACGCCTTCCTAATATTGAGTTGCACCCCGCCTTTTGCCATCTGAACAGCCTCAATTCGTTGGGGGCATGGACTCTACAAGGTGTTTGAAAGCGTCCCCCAGGGATGCTGGCCCATGTTGACTCCAATGCTTCCAACAGTTGTGCCAAGTTGGCTGGATGTTCTTTGGGTGGTGGACCATTCATGATACACACAGGAAACTGTTGAGTGTGAAAAACCCCAGCAGCATTGCAGTTCTTGACACAAACCGGTGCACCTGGCACCTACTACCCCGTTCAAAGGCACTTAAATATTTTGTCTTGCCCATTTACCCTCTGAATGGCACACATACACAATCTATGCCTCAAATGTCTCTAAGGCTTAAATATCCTTCTTTAACCTGTCCGCTCCCCTTCATCTACACTGAAGTGGATTTAACAAGTGACATTATTAAGGGATCATAGCTTTCACCTGGATTCCCCTGGTCAGTCTTTGTCATGGAAAGAACAGGTGTTCATAATGTTTTGTTTACTTGGTGTATAAACACATTTACATTTACATTTAAGTCATTTAGCAGACGCTCTTATCCAGAGCGACTTACAAATTGGTGAATTCACCTTCTGGTATAGTGCATCTAAATCATGTATTACTTATCCTATCCTAGGTAAGACTCCGCTGAATTTACTGCTGAGCGGGAACTGTACTTCCTCAGTGGTGCGAGCAGGCCAGAGGTGGATTCAGTGCCCTTGCTTGTGTGATCAGAGCCTGGAGGTACTGCAGCCAACAGCGAGTTGCAGTAATCCAGACGGGAGTGACAAGTGCCTGGATTATACTTCGGATGTTGTAGAGCATGAACCGAACCGGGCCACCGCCATGATGTTGGCAAGGTTCTTAGCGGGGAGAGGACACAATACATAGGTATTTGTTAAAACAAAGTGAATTTACTGTATGTCCATGGTCTTATACTTGGCGAGGCCGAGTGGTGCGTGTGTTCAGTGCCGTGGGGAGACCCTCTCAGTCTTGGGCACTGTGTTTCTCCTGAGTACGTCTGTGGCCAGGCTCATGACCCTGGTGTCCCAGCAGTGTGGGCTTCCCGTCAGCTCCTTCAGACTGAGCTCTCCCACCCGGCCCTGCAACTCTACGACTGCAACCGGCTGCACGACTACGCCATTGACCTGGGTATGGCCTTCCTTGTGCAGTAGATCCAATGGTCCTCTGGCTCAACACCTTATGGATGTAACACAGAGACAAATGGACTGTATGGGCACATTCTTGGTTCATGGCAACCAGGAGGACAACCTGCATGTGTCTCTGTCTCCCAGGGAGCTCACTCTACGGTTGGACACCTGGGATGGAAGTGAGCGAGTTCCTCAGAGGCTGCTTCCTGGGACACAGACTGACCGTCCAACGACACCTGTCTAGGGAGAGACCTGTGATGAGGTCAGAATACATCTACACCTGAACTGTATGATAGACTTACTATCAACAGTGATGGTACTGAACCTTTATATAGCTTACAATGATGGTACTGAC
>NW_027006850.1:0-2606 GCF_036934945.1 Oncorhynchus masou masou
AGTATTTACAATTTAGCAAATTAACACTGAGTGATAGATGAGCAGATGATGATGTGCAAGTAGAAATACTGGTGTGCAAAGAGCAGAAAGTATATTCAAACAATATGGGGATGAGGTAGGTAGATTGGGTGGGCTATTTACAGATGGGCTTTGTACAGCTGCAGCGATCAGTTAGCTGCTCAGATAGCCGATGTTTAAAGTTAGCGGTGTTGCCAACACCTCAGTAAGGAAAGTAGCTATTGGCTGTGAGGAATAACATTGTGGAAGAGACCAAAAGTGAGTAAAATAAAAATGTCTGCAAGTATTCAGAGGGGTCTGAATACTTGCTAAATACAGCGACTAAGTCGCTAAGTTGGCAACACTGAAAGTTAGTGAGGGAAATGTCTCCAGCTTCAGCGATTTTGCAATTCGTTCCAGTCATTGTCAGCAGAGAACTGGAAGGAAAGGCGGAAAAAGGAGGTGTTGGATTTGGGGATGACCAGTGAGATATACCTGCTGGAGCGCTTGCTACGGGTGGGTGTTGTTATCGTGACCAGTGATTTGAGATAAGGCGCAGCTTTACCTAGCATAGACTAAAAAGATGACCTGGAACCAGTGGGTCTGGCGATGAATATGTAGCGAGGGCCAGCCGACTAGAGCATACAGGTCGTAGTGGCCATATCAATACAATTGACCCTTTCTTTACACTGTTCTAATGAAAGTACATTTCCATAATATCATCTAGCTTCCATAAACGTCGAACAAGGCTTGAACCCAGGATTGAACCCATGTGCTTCAGTTTACAAAAACAGATGACTTTGCACATCTATTTCCTTCTTAAAATGTCTACATTCTGGAAAGTAGAGTTGTGCAAAAGCTAATTTCACAACTAAATATACTCATCAGAGAATTTGGGGATTAACTTCAGAGCGCATGCATTTCAAGTATTAGCTCTACCGTAGAATTTCAACATTCTGGAAAGTAGGAGTTGAGTAATGTGAATTTGGCACACAAATACCAGTGGAGAACATACAAGCAAGTATGGACAGTCATTAACCCATGAACTTCGGTTTTTGAAATGATGCAATACAAGTTGGCAACCGTGCCACTCTATTCCATAAATGTAAGAACAGGGACTGAACACATGTTCTTCAGATTACAAGAGCAAATTATTTGATTCTGTTTCCTGTTGAGAATTTCAACATCCTGGAAAGTAGGAGATGGGCCATTGAAAATATTTTAGTGGAGAAGCTGGGGTTTGAACCCAGGACCTCATACATGCAAAGCATGCGCTCTACCACTGAGCTACATCAGACTCACTTAAATCATCCACAACACTGTCAAAATAGGATACATCCTAGCCACAGGTGCTAGCCTTCAGTTCGGCCACAACATCCAGTGAGGACACGAACGCACACACATTACACACTAACTACCGAGGACATACAGATAAGACTCCTACACACATTGGCAGGGAGAAACAGAATAGGGAGAGACAACCTTGACTTGCAGAGACAAGCACACACACATAATCTCCCTCTTAGCTGAACATTGTGTGACGGGGAACGGCACGACGAGACTCAGAAGGATGACGCACGGCTCAACAGGACCAATCCAAGAAGACAACACCTCAACTGTGACCAACCAGAACTTCCAGACTCAACCTACTTTCTGTACTGTATATAACATGCTTGCACTCTGTTATCGGGGCTTCTTTCTGATGGTTCCTTAGGAGCCGAATGAACGGGCCCGTATACGCTGTACCAGATATCTTTACTCTGAATAAACTGCCACATGTTATACCTTTATCTCCTCGTCCGAATCGATCCTTGACCGACTCGCCTACCTGTGTCTCTCACTTTTATCAACATAAGCCAGTTGAGAACAAGTTTTCATATTCAATTGCGACCTGGCCAAGATAAAGCAAAGCAGCGCAACACAAACAACAACACAGAGTTACAGATGGAATAAACAAGCGTACAGTCAATAACACAATAGAAGAAAAAAAGAAAGTCTATATACAGTGCGTGCAAATGGAGGTAAGGCAATAAATAGGCCATAGTAGCAAAGTATTTACAATTTAGCAAATTAACACTGGAGTGATAGATGAGCAGATGATGATGTGCAAGTAGAAATACTGGTGTGCAAAGAGCAGAAAAGTTATTCAACAATATGGGGATGAGGTAGGTAGATTGGGTGGGCTATTTACAGATGGGCTTTGTACAGCTGCAGCCATCAGTTAGCTGCTCAGATAGCCCGATGTTTAAAGTTAGCGGTGTTGCCAACACCTCAGTAAGGAAAGTAGCTATTGGCTGTGAGGAATAACATTGTGGAAGAGACCAAAAGTGAGTAAAATAAAAATGTCTGCAGAGTATTCAGAGGGGTCTGAATACTTGCTAAACTCTAGCGACTAAGTTGCTAAGTTGGCAACACTGAAAGTTAGTGAAATGTCTCCAGCTTCAGCGATTTTTGCAATTCGTTCCAGTCATTGTCAGCAGAGAACTGGAAGGAAAGGGCGGAAAAAGTGTTGGATTTGGGGATGACCAGTGAGATATACCTGCTGGAGCGCTTGCTACGGGTGGGTGTTGTTATCGTGACCAGTGATTTGAGATAAGGCGCAGCTTTAC
>NW_027006851.1:0-2605 GCF_036934945.1 Oncorhynchus masou masou
ATCGTCGTCGGAATGTGACCAAAGCGCAGCATGGAATTTGTTCATATTTAATGTTCACAAAAATCACTCAAACAAAATGACAAACAGAGAAAACGAAAGCGCACAGTTCTGTCAGCGTAACAACCTAAACATATAAACCTAAACATAACTTATATATGTTCCCAGAGAAAACGATAGACAGCTGCCTCTGATTAGGAACCACACATGGCAAAACAACAAAGAAATAGAAAACATAGATTCTCCCCCCACTTCGGTGGCGCCTTCGGTGCAGGGATCGTTCCCAGGACCTCCGGACCGTAGATCGTCGCTGCAAGCTCTTGACTGGGCACCCTCGTTGCGAGCCCCGGACTGGAGGACGTCGCCGGAGGCTCCAGACTGGTGAATGTCGCCGGAGGCTCCGGACTGAAGAACGTCGCTGGAGGCTCTGGACGGAGAACCCTTCCTGATGGGAGGAGAGATGTATAGACAGCCTGGTGCGTGGGGCTGCCACAGGGCCCACCAGGCTGGGGAGACATACAGGAGGCCTGGTCCTTAGAGGCACAGGTCGAACCGGGCTGTGGGGGAGCACTGGAGATCTGGTGCTTACCACGTGTACCTCTCCTTGTTGCTGCATGCCCACTTTAGCCCGGCACGTGCGGGAAGCTGGAACAGGCCACACTGGGTTCTCCTGGCGAACTGAGGATACCGTGCGAAGAGCTGGCGGATGCGCACTGGAGACCAGGAGCGCTGAGCCGGGACCACCCTACCTAGCTGGATACCCTCTTTACGCGGCAGGTACGGAGAGCATGTACTGCACGCACCGGGCTGTGACTTTGCACTGAAGGCACGGTGCGTAAAATCGGAAAACATGGCTCTGGAACCATGACCAACTCCGCTCGCCCTGCTCGCCAACCTGTGTGCCACCCCCTGCCTCTCGTGCTCCTGTCTCTGCCGTAACTCCTGATCTCTCCGCTCCCTTCTATCTGCCTGTTTCCATGGAGGGCTTTTGTCGCCTGCCATGATCTCCTCCCATGTCCACGATGTCCTAAACACCTGTCTCTACCGTTCCCAGGATCCCTTCTCCTCCTGTCCACGCTGCTTGGTCCTTTTTTGGTGGGGTGTTCTGTAACGATCGTCGTCGGAATGAGACCAAAGCGCAGCGTGGAAATTGTTCATATTTAATGTTCACAAAAAACACTCAAACAAAATAACAAACGGAGTAAATGAAAGCGCACAGTTCTGTCAGCGAAACAACCTAAACAGAAAACAACACCCCACCAAACCCAAACAGAAAATGACAACTTATATATGATCCCCAATCAGAGACAATGATAGACAGCTGCCTCTGATTGGGAACCACACATGGCAAAACAACAAAGAAATAGAAAACGTAGATTTTCCCACCCGAGTCACAGCCTGACCTAACCAAACATAGAGAATAAACAAGGATCTCTAAGGTCAGGGCGTGACAGTCCCCGGCCACAAGGAGCATTTTCTTGTTTGCTTATAGCCTACACAGATCGTTGAGTACAGTCTTAGTGTGTGTGTGTGTGTGTGTGTGTGTGTGTGTGTGTGTGTGTGTGTGTGTGTGTGTGTGTGTGTGTGTGTGTGTGTGTGTGTGTGTGTGTGTGTGTGTGTGTGTGTGTGCAATACATCATACTACCTTCCTCGACCGATGACTTGAAGTTGTGTCAACCCAGAAGGATCATCATTACTTTCACAGCAGGTTTTACTAAGTAGAGGCAGCCAGTGATGGTAAAAGGTCAGCTCTGATCGCTGCGTTCGCTGGTCGCGTTGAGATAAGAAACCATCCCCATAGTTTCAATGCATGTTTCCACAAAAGGTGGGTAAACTGTATTTGAATTGCATTTACTCCCCACTACACCACTGGAGACAGTAAGGTATATTTGCAGTATACATACATTTTTACAGTATACATATGGGCATTTTAACATTTGACAGTGCTATTTTCTGTTCTACTAGTATTGACCACTTCTAACTCTAGCCTGAGAGGACACATTGAGGCCTTCTGTGATGAAACCCAATCAGGTTCCTCTCACCTCGCTGTGACCTGCTCCAACTCTGGGTTTGTGTAATGAGGGCGGAGTGGACAGGTGCTACGGCCCTGTTCATTGGTCGGTAATTAGACCACTGTGTATTATCTGAAGCAGCTGTACAGAGACAGGTGCTACGGCCCTGTTCATTGGTCGGTAATTAGACCACTGTGTATCATCTGAAGCATCTATACAGAGACAGGAGCTACGGCCCTGTTCATTGGTCGGTAATTAGACCACTGTGTATCATCTGAAGCATCTATACAGAGACAGGAGCTACGGCCCTGTTCATTGGTTGGTAATTAGACCACTGTGTATCATCTGAAGCATCTATACAGAGACAGGAGTTACGGCCCTGTTCATTGGTCGGTAATTAGACCACTGTGTATCATCTGAAGCATCTATACAGAGACAGGAGCTACAGCCCTGTTCATTGGTCGGTAATTAGACCACTGTGTATCCCCTGAAAAATCTATACAGAGACAGGTGCGGTGTGGTTCTTTAGCTAGATGCTGATATTAGACCATATGAGGCTGCTGGAACAAATAGATCTCTTCACGTTCTCACCTAAA
>NW_027006852.1:0-2604 GCF_036934945.1 Oncorhynchus masou masou
AGCCTAAAGCCCAAACAAAGGTGTGGTTGAATTTATTCTGCCACTGTGTCATTTATTGCCTCTGCCTTTAAGCCTATATATCGCGGGCGCGCACACACACACACACACACCACCAAGTTTTCCCCTGGCAATTTCAGTCTATCATACACTCTTCTAACGGCCATGGTGAGGTATACTCTAAAAAATTAGGGGTTCAACAAGGGTTCTGCTAACATCCTCTTCAAATAACCTTGGGTTTAAAGGCACTGAAAATGGCCCCCAAAAGCTTCTTCCAAGAACCCCATAGGAGGTGGGGTTCATCGAGGAACCTCCTTAGTTGGTGGGGGTTCTTGCAGGAACTTAACTGCCCAACTGAAACATTTGGATTTGAAAGAACAGCAGGTGCAGGCACTTAACTGAAAAATGTAAAGATCTCAATGTAAGGTTGGTCCCTTGTTTGATCTAAATTGATATTGTTTTATGATGACACCATCTATCTTTTCATATGTGTGCAAATCTTTCTAAAACAGAAAATGGACACAATTCAATGGATATCAATCAACAAGGAGGTAATAATATAGGCTGTAAGAACATGTTGAAGGCTGGATGTATTGGCTGAAGATGACTGAACTGCTCCCTTTTGTGTCTGTGTCTGCAGGTATACAGACAGAGGAGGTATGCAAAGGTATGTCAATTGATATTGGTAGGTTATGCAGATCACATTTACCATCCTCCTCTCTTACCTCTTCAATGAATATCCCATAGGCCTCTACATTATGGACAAGGTATGTGTATGAAAACCATTATCAAAAGTTTTTTTTCATTCACAAAAACCAAAGTATTAATACTGTCATGTGCATATTTTATTAATCACCTATATAATTATTATTTTTTTGAATCACAGTTATTAATTAATAGAATCTTCTTTCTTTTTTATCCGTTATTTTACCAGAACAGTTGACTGAGAACACGTTCTCATTGTAACGGTTGTCGTATGAAGGAGAAGAGGAAGACCAATGCCCAGCGTGGTAAGTGTCCATATTTAATAGAACAAACTGAACACTACAAAATACAAAAATAACAAACCGAAACAGTTCCATGTGGAACACACAGACACAGGAAACAACCACCCACAACTCAAAAGTGAAACCAGGCTACCTAAGTATGGTTCTCAATCAGGGACAATGATTGACAGCTGCCTCTGATTGAGAACCACACCAGGCCAAACACAGAATCCCAAATTATAGAAAAAGGAACATAGACTGCCCACCCCAACTCAAGCCCTGAACATACTAAAACAAAGACAAACAAAGGAACTAAGGTCAGAGCATGACGCTCGTTTACAGCAACGACCTGGGGAATAGTTACAGGGGAGAGAGGGGATTAATGAGCCAATTGTAAATTGGGGATTAGTAGGTGACCGTGATGGTTTGAGGTTCAGATTGGGAATTTAGCCAGGACACCGGGGTTAACACCCCTACTCTTACGATAAGTGCCATGGGATGTTAATGTGTTGATATTCTCCGTAGGCTCGACCTGTTGGTTGTTCTAATGGAACGTAAAATAACTGTCTCAGACGTGGCTATACCGAACCCCCTGCCCCGTGGCTTTACCGAACCCCCTGCCCAGTGGCTATACCGAACCCCCTGCCCCGTGGCTATACCGAACCCCCTGCCCCGTGGCTATACCGAACCCCCTTCAACTATGACAGACAAAATGAGAGAAAAATGGATGACGGATCACCACCTCAAGCTGAACCTCGGCAAGACGGAGCTGCTCTTCCTCCCGGGGAAGGACTGCCCTTTCCATGATCTCGCCATCACGGTTGACAACTCCATTGTGTCCTCCTCCCAGAGCGCTAAGAACCTTGGCGTGATCCTGGACAACACCCTGTCGTTCTCAACCAACATCATGGCGGTGGCCCGTTCCTGTAGGTTCATGCTCTACAACATCCGCAGAGTACGACCCTGCCTCACACAGGAAGCGGCGCAGGTCCTAATCCAGGCACTTGTCATCTCCCGTCTGGATTACTGCAACTCGCTGTTGGCTGGGCTCCCTGCCTGTGCCATTAAACCCCTACAACTCATCCAGAACGCCGCAGCCCGTCTGGTGTTCAACCTTCCCAAGTTCTCTCACGTCACCCCGCTCCTCCGCTCTCTCCACTGGCTTCCAGTTGAAGCTCGCATCCGCTACAAGACCATGGTGCTTGCCTACGGAGCTGTGAGGGAACGGCACCGCAGTACCTCCAGGCTCTGATCAGGCCCTACACCCAAACAAGGGCACTGCGTTCATCCACCTCTGGCCTGCTCGCCTCCCTACCACTGAGGAAGTACAGTTCCCGCTCAGCCCAGTCAAAACTGTTCGCTGCTCTGGCCCCCAATGGTGGAACAAACTCCCTCACGACGCCAGGACAGCGGAGTCAATCACCACCTTCCGGAGACACCTGAAACCCCACCTCTTCAAGGAATACCTAGGATAGGATAAGTAATCCTTCTCACCCCCCCTTAAATGATTTAGATGCACTATTGTAAAGTGGCTGTTCCACTGGATGTCAGAAGGTGAATTCACCAATTTGTAAGTCGCTCTGGATAAGAAGCGTCTGCTAAATGACTTAAATGTAAATGT
>NW_027006853.1:0-2603 GCF_036934945.1 Oncorhynchus masou masou
CTCCTCTACAGCACATATGTCAGAGTCAAGGCCCGCGGGCCACATCCGGCCAGCGAGAAGGTTTTTACGGCCCCTGGGATGATCTCTGATTTATTATTAGAACCGGCCCGCAGACCGCAGCAAGCCGGCAGCCCGCAGATCTTTTACACGCACCAATACTACATTTCCCACAATGCAACGGTGACGCACCGAGCAGTAGGCTGCTTCATTTCAATATTTATTGGCACAGCAGTCGTCAGCATCACAGTAAAATTAACTTTCAGATACCCATCAAAAATGGCAAAACGGAAGGTGGACACGATTTGGCATGATTTGTATGAAGAGGTGTCAAGATGTGTAAATGAGATGGAGCTGCCTTGGGAAAAACTCGTGGGTTTGACAACCGACGGAGCACCTGCGATGTGTGGACACAGGAGCGGACTGGTGGCGAAGATACGGGAAAAGATGCAAGAGGAAAACGCGACAGGTGAGCTGACAGCTTATCATTGTATCATACACCAGGAAGCGTTGTGCGGTAAAGCCTTGAAAATGGAGCATGTAATGAGCATCATCACGCGCACAGTTAACTTTATCAGAGCCAAAGGTTTGAATCACCGCCAGTTCAAGGCATTTCTGACGGAGTTAGAAACGGAGCATGGTGATTTGCCTTATCACACAGAGGTGCGATGGCTAAGCCAGGGAAAGGTGCTTCAAAGATGTTTCGAGCTTCGTGAGGAGATTTGTCTGTTCTTGGACAGCAAAGGGAAAGACACAACACAACTCCGAGACGAAATGTTTCTGTGTGAAATGGCTTTTCTGTGTGACATTACGAGTCATCTGAATGCAATGAACTTGCAGCTGCAGGGTCGGGATCATGTCATCTCTGATATGTACAGTACAGTGAAGGCATTTAAAACCAAACTGACTCTGTGGGAGACGCAGATGCGGAAAGAAAATTTGAGCCACTTTCCCAGCTGCCAGACCATGAAAGAGAAGCTCTCTACCAGTGCGTTCCCGAGCGCACAGTTGGCTGATAAAATAGGTATGCTTGCCGCTGACTTTCGACGCCGATTTGCTGACTTTGAAGCACAAAAAAGCAGGTTGGAACTGCTCGGTAACCCATTTGCTGTTGACGTGGAAAGCTCACCACCAAACCTCCAAATGGAGTTGATTGACCTCCAATGCAATGATGCACTGAGGGCAAAATATGCGGCAGTGGGTGCTGCGGAGTTCGCCCGTTTCCTCCCCGACACAATGCCCCAGCTGCGCATCCAGGCTGCTCAAACGTTGTCTATGTTTGGCAGCACATACCTGTGTGAACAACTTTTTTCTTTGATGAACCTGAACAAAACATCACACAGAAGTCGACTTACTGCTGAACACCTCCACTCAATTCTGAGGATTTCCTCAGCTCAGAGCCTTACCCCGAACATTGATGAACTTGTGGAAAAGATGGGACACCACCAAGTATCACCCTCAACCTCAAACAAGTGAACATTACTGTGCAATCACATATTTAGAGTTTTTACTCAGTTCAAGTTTAAAAGTTAAAGTTTAATATTTGTTTTCACTGCATGTTACTTCTCCTTAAACAAAGTGTTGTTTTTGATTAATAGATTTTTGCACTTTATTTTATTGTATTTCAATCCAATTATATTTTAAAAATATTTCAGTTGAGTGGATGATAGAAAATTGCTATTATTGTTTTTTTCTTTGAAGTAAATTTAGCCCACTTTTGCTAAAATAGAAAATATAGGCTACTGATGGTGCCTTGAATACCGGTTTCTTTCATTTAATGTTCATGTTATGGGGATTTTTATATAAAGGAAATTTGTCTTTTGTGTCTGTTGAAAATTAAAGATTACTGACAGAGCCATAAGAAAATATTGCTTTATTTATCTGATCATATTGGAATATATTTGTTAGGTTTTCAGTAGGTTCAATTAGGTTCACTAGACTATATGCGTCATTTAAAAATTTTTCAATGAACATTCGAACAGTCCGGCCCTCGGCTTGTAGCTAAATTTTTTATTTGGCCCTCCGTCCATTTGACTTTGACACCCCTGCTCTACAGGGAGCCAGGTTCTGCTGTGGTGCAGTGGTTGCACAGCCTTTCCTCTACAGGGAGCCAGGTTCTGCTGTGGTGCAGTGGTTGCACAGCCTTTCCTCTACAGGGAGCCAGGTTCTGCTGTGGTGCAGTGGTTACACAGCCTCTCCTCTACAGGGAGCCAGGTTTTCCTGTGTCGCCGTTCACGTGAACTAAAACCCTCTCACCCCCACCCTTCCCATCCACTCTCTCGGTCAGCACCTTCCATAATGCCATCACTCAATCGGTATGGCTTTAATTCAGACAGACAGGCTGATATTTGCAGAGGACGGAAGCTGTGTCCCGGGCAACCCACGCTCTCTCTCTCTCTCTCTCTCGTTGTCGCTCGCTCTCTCTTTCTTTCATCTTTCTTTCTCTCTGTCTCTCTAGCTGGCTGACACCGTCTGCCTTTCTCTCTGGCTAGTCTCTGATCATGCCAGAAGGCAATCAGTCAATGCCCGGACAATGGAAGAATTGGCTGAAAAAGAGAAATGGAGGAAGTGCGAGAGAAGCAGGTGGAAAAGAGCGAGCAGGAAAC
>NW_027006854.1:0-2599 GCF_036934945.1 Oncorhynchus masou masou
GGCCTGCCGATGGACGAGTTTCTGACCTGGGGCCCTAATTTGTAGTTCCAAGTTTTGGCAAGAGTTTGGTAGGTTACTGGGAGCGAGTGTCAGCTCGTCTTCAGGGTTTCATCCCCAGAGCAACGTCAAACGAGAGGGCCAACCCAAGATTTGGAGAGAGTGTTGGATGTTTGGTTTCTAAGAATCCCTCTTCCTGGAGTCAACAACTCTATGGTTGAGTACGCTCACCTGCTCTGATGGCAGCCACGGGTCTCTCTCCGTTTGAGTGTAGTTTAGTTACCAGCCACCTATCTTTCCCAGTACGGAGTCCGAGGTCACTGTTCCCTCCGCCACGCTTTCATCCAGAGGTGTCGTCGCGCATGGAGCAGAGCCCGTGAGACTCTTCTCCGGGTGGGGGGCGCGCAAGAGCTAAGGCCGATCGCCACCGGTCGAAGCCTCCGATTGCTCGTCGTTGGCCAAAGAGTGTGGTTTTCTGCTAAGAACATTCCACTCCGATCCGTTTCTCGAACAAGCTTGCCCCCAAATTTATCGGCCCGTTCAGAGTCACCAGGATCATTAGTCCGGGGTGGCGGTCCGGCTCAAGCTTCCTCCCGGCGTCAGGAGAATTCATCCTACCTTTCATGTGTCTAAAATAAAAACCTGTGTTTCAGGCACGCATTAACCCGCCCGGTCCCGGTTCCCGCCGCCACTACTTGTTGATGGGGAGACCACCTTTCTGTCAATCGTATTTTGACTCTAGAAGGAGGACGCGGATTCCAGTACCTGGTGACTGGGAGGGTTACGGCCCGGAGGAGAGAGAAGCTGGGTACCTGCTAGGGACATTCTGGATCACCTCTTACTTCGATGATTTCAATCGACAGGTAAATTGCTTAGGAACGCTAAGAGGCGTTCCTAGGGGGGGTATTGTCACGGTTCATGATCCACTGCCTCCGTCTCTCTTTCTCTCTCTCTCTCTCTCTCCCAGTGTTTTTTGTGTGGGCGTGGGTTTCCCAATGGCCTGATTGTCTCTTAGCCAGCTGGAACCACTTATCTTCCCTTTATATGTTCTGTTACCAGTGTTTCTTGTTGTCAGATCGATTGTTTCTTCTCTCTGAGGTTGTGTCGTGTGTCCGTGCTCTTCTCTTGTGGATTATCTGCTGTGCTCCTTCCTACTCATCTGGACACACTCCCCTGGTTTTCTCAGCACGTTATGATCGGAAGATGCGCCCGAGTTCCTGGGTCGGATTCCTTCTGAGTACAGTCTGTCTGTCATGTTGCTGCTGTGAACTACATTCATTAAAACCATCGTTGCTTGCATCTTGCATCCGCCTCTGTGTTGTAACAATTATGTTTCTTAGATTGCATTGCTCGACATTACACAAGTGCTGGTGAGATACATGTCTCTAAGAACTTTCAAAATGACATATTTTCATCATAACAGTGTGAACAGGGTTATGGTAAACTGGATCAAATGAAGTTGTTATTTGTGCAGGAATACAGTGTAATGTGCACAACACAATGAAATAAGTAGGTTACTACAGTATATTAAGTACAGTGCTGTAGATAACAACAGTACAGTGCATTTGGAAAGTATTCAGACCCCTTGACAGGATTGGGTCCAAGCCACCGATCTGGGAAGGGTATCAAAATATTCTGCAGCATTGAAAGTCCCCAAGAACACAGTGGCCTCCATCAATCTTAAATGGAAGAAGTTTGGAACCAGCAAGACTTTTCCAGAGCTGGCTGCCCTGCCTAACTGAGAAATCGGGGAGAAAGGCCTTGGTCGGGGTGGTGACCAAGAACCTGATGGTCACTGACCAGCTCAGAGTTCCTCTTTGGTGATGGGAGAACCTTCCAGAAGGACAACCACCTCTGTAGAACTCCCACCAATCAGGTTTTTATGGTAAGAATGGCCAGACGAGCCACTCTTCATTTTAAGGCACGTGACAGCCTACTTAGGAAGTTTGCCAAAAGGCACCTAAGGACTCTCAGACCATGATGAAACCAAGATTGAACTCTTTGGCTTGAATGCCAAGTGTCACGTCTGGAGGAAATCTGGCACCATCTCTACGGTGAAGCATGGTGGTGGCAGCATCATAGTGTAGGGGTGTTTTTCAGAGGCAGGGACTGGGAGACTAGTCAGGATCGAGGGAAAGATGAACGGAGCAGAGTACAGAGAGATCCTTGATGAAAAACTGCTCCAGAGGGCTCAAGGACCTCAGACAGGGGAGAAGTTACACCTTCCAACAGGACAACAACCCTAAGCGCACAGCCAAGAAACACAGGAGTGGCTTCGGGACAAGTCTCTGAATGTCCTTGAGTGGCCCATCCAGAGCCCAGACTTGAACCCGATCGAACATCTCTGGAGAGACCTGAAAATAGCTGTGCAGCGACGCTGCAAGAAGACTCAACGCTGTAATTGCTGCCAAAGGTGCTTGTGTTACGCCCCTGAAAACAGGGGAGAAATAATCACGAGAGTGATACAGTGTTTTCTCAATTCAACTTTTAGTTCAATCATTTTATTTTTGTAACACATTACAAAACTACAGAAAAACCATTATACAAATAACACAGCAAAATATCTTATTAACAACGCACATGTTCATTCACATTCTGACGC
>NW_027006855.1:0-2598 GCF_036934945.1 Oncorhynchus masou masou
AAATGCTAAAAGTTCTCAAGTTCTCAAAGTGAAACCAACACACACAGAGGTTAAACAGTATTGTTAATAAAGAAACACTTACACACTGCAGGAGAGAGGAGATCCTCATGACCTTTTACAGCACAGGAGTAACTGTCTTCATAGTTACTGGAGACTGGGTCTTTGTACTGGGGGAGGTGCTCTCATCTAGATGTTGTCCGTTCTTGTACCAGATGTAGATGGGGTTGGTCAGTCAGAGTACAGGTGGTGCTACAGGACAGTGTCTTCCTATTACTTGTGTCTGTTACCTCCACCTGCAGTTCTGAATGCAGAGTGTATTAAAACACAATGGAACAATCCGCTCTAGATTAATACAATTGTACTGTTCTCATTGGGCCTAGTCCTAATTTGAGACAAACATGTAAATCTGTGTGCCATAAATCATGTAATCTATTGATTTAAGTAAACATATTACTGTTGGATCTGTTGTGTCTCAAGTTAAGATTCGTCTTTGTGGATGATTAATTTCATATTTGTCATTTGAAGTGGTGCGTTATTCTATGTACAATATCACAATACCTGTGACAATGAGAGTGACATAGTCATTGCGAGGAATCCAAGAGGAGGATTTTGTTGAAAACATGAAATAATATGCTGCAGTATCACTCCATTTCAGGTCTGTGATTGTCAGGGTGCAGTCATTCTCCTTATTCCCCGGTACTCCATACGGCCCTCATTCTTATCTTGGATATCATAAGTATACCAGACACCCATCTTCCAGTTATACCATGTGGTTGTTGTAACTTTATGACCTCTGGGATATGTGTAAGAGCAGGACAGATCCACTGTTGACCCCTTCAAGGCACAGATACTATTCTTGGTGTAGGTCACACTCCAGACACCCTGACCCAGTACCACTGAAACAAGGTCACACAACACAAAGGTATCAGAATTAGGTCTATTGGCTCGCACTGACAGTAGGGTTTGTACCCACTTTGTTGCCATAGTTGCTGAGTTGTGTGTAAATGGAAACCACAGATAAGCATCACTCAGTGAGGTGTGAAAGATAACTATTTAAAGTGAAGTGGAGACTCCTAACAGAACACACCAGAATAACATTATGATTCTTATCCTTTTAGAAATGTCTGTAGATTGTTAAACAGAGCAACTTAAAGATAAGAATGAGACCATACCTGCTACAGACCAGAGAAAGACCCCCAACACACTTCCTGCTGTTCTCAAGGCCATTGTTGCATCTCCCACCCTGCAGTCTTAGAAACATAAACAACAACTCACTCTATAGCTGGTGAATAACTACATACATACCATCAGGGGCAGCAGGTAGGGCTCTAGTCAAAAATAGTGCACTCAATAGGGTGCACTCAAATGGTGTCATTTGGGATGCAGGAATTAAAAACTCACATTATCATGGCTTTGAGTGGATGGTGTGTAAATAACATTTGTCATAATAGTTTGGTAATATGGAGTGTGTCAGCTGTTTTGGCAGGTAGCATAGTGGTTAAGAGAGTTGATACATAGAACTCTAAATGGGGCACAGGGCCTCATTACTGAAAATGAACCAGGCTCATATTGTATTGTGTTTTATTGTGCTATATGGTTGTCTATGTGAAAACTGTCTGTCTGTAAGTCTATTGCACAATGTATGTAATGTGTGTGACGTGTTGCATGTCCGTCTACATCTGTCTATTTAAGATGACTTGATGCATGATGGATACAATACAATAAAGTCATCATCATCAACAACAACCACATATTGAACAGATCTGTATTACTGTAAACACATATTTCTACATTGATTATTCAGAAGCTGTTTTATTCTCAGAAACCCAAATATAGAAGGATAAATGTTCCATATTTTACGGTCCGTCAAGCTTTACAGCAGCCTAAAGACTGACCACCAGGTTGAATGATAGCTGCTATCACCAAGCTGTACAGCAGCATAAAGAATGACCACCAGGTTCAATGATAGCTGCTATCACCAAGCTGTAGAGCAGCCTAAAGACTTGACCACCAGGTTCAATGATAACTGCTATCACCAAGCTGTACAGCAGCCTAAAGATTGACCACCAGGTTGAATGATAACTGCTATCACCAAGCTGTACAGCAGCCTAAAGACTGACCACCAGGTTGAATGATAGCTGATATCACCAAGCTGTACAGCAGCCTAAAGACTGACCACCAGGTTGAATGATAGCTGCTATCACCAAGCTGTACAGCAGCCTAAAGACTGACCACCAGGTTGAATGATAACTGCTATCACCAAGCTGTACAGCAGCCTAAAGACTGACCACCAGGTTCAATGATAACTGCTATCACCAAGCTGTACAGCAGCCTAAAGACTGACCACCAGGTTCAATGATAACTGCTATCACCAAGCTGTACAGCAGCCTAAAGACTGACCACCAGGTTCAATGATAACTGCTATCACCAAGCTGTACAGCAGCCTAAAGACTGACCACCAGGTTGAATGATAGCACCAAGCTATACAGCAGCCTAAAGACTGACCACCAGGTTCAATGATAACTGCTATCACCAAGCTGTACAGCAGCCTAAAGACTGACCACCAGGTTGAATGATAACTGCTATCACCAAGCTGTG
>NW_027006856.1:0-2598 GCF_036934945.1 Oncorhynchus masou masou
ACCATAGATATTATAGTCCTGCAGAGCTGAGGTCACTATAGATATTATAGTCCTACAGAGCTGAGGCCACTATAGATATTATAGTCCTGCAGAGCTGAGGCCACTATAGATATTATAGTCCTGCAGATTTGAGGCCACCATAGATATTATAGTCCTGCAGAGCTGAGGCCACTATAGATATTATAGTCCTACAGAGCTGAGACCACTATAGATATTATAGTCCTGCAGAGCTGAGACCACTATAGATATTATAGTCCTACAGAGCTGAGACCACCATAGATATTATAGTCCTACAGAGCTGAGGCCACCATAGATATTATAGTCCTGCAGAGCTGAGGCCACTATAGATATTATAGTCCTACAGAGCTGAGGTCACCATAGATATTATAGTCCTACAGAGCTGAGGCCACCATAGATATTATAGTCCTACAGAGCTGAGACCACCATAGATATTATAGTCCTACAGAGCTGAGGCCACCATAGATATTATAGTCCTGCAGAGCTGAGGCTACTATAGATATAATAGTCCTACAGAGCTGAGGTCACCATAGATATTATAGTCCTACAGAGCTGAGGCCACTATA
Source organism: Oncorhynchus masou masou (assembly GCF_036934945.1). Classification (NCBI taxonomy): domain Eukaryota; kingdom Metazoa; phylum Chordata; class Actinopteri; order Salmoniformes; family Salmonidae; genus Oncorhynchus; species Oncorhynchus masou. The sequence continues at coordinate 585 of NW_027006856.1, forward strand.
GATATTATAGTCTACAGAGCTGAGACCACCATAGATATTATAGTCCTGCAGAGCTGAGACCACCATAGATATTATAGTCCTGCAGAGCTGAGGCCACCATCTATATTACAGTCCTGCAGAGCTGAGGCCACTATAGATATTATAGTCCTACAGAGCTGAGGCCACTATAGATATTATAGTCCTGCAGAGCTGAGGCCACTATAGATATTATAGTCCTGCAGAGCTGAGGCCACTATAGATATTATAGTCCTACAGAGCTGAGACCACCATAGATATTATAGTCCTGCAGAGCTGAGGCCACCATAGATATTATAGTCCTACAGAGCTGAGGCCACCATAGATATTATAGTCCTACAGAGCTGAGACCACCATAGATATTATAGTCCTACAGAGCTGAGACCACCATAGATATTATAGTCCTGCAGAGCTGAGGCCACCATAGATATTGTAGTCCTACAGAGCTGAGGCCACCATAGATATTATAGTCCTACAGAGCTGAGACCACCATAGATATTATAGTCCTACAGAGCTGAGACCACCATAGATATTATAGTCCTGCAGAGCTGAGGCCACCATAGATATTATAGTCCTACAGAGCTGAGACCACCATAGATATTATAGTCCTGCAGAGCTGAGGCCACCATAGATATTGTAGTCCTACAGAGCTGAGGCCACCATAGATATTATAGTCCTACAGAGCTGAGACCACCATAGATATTATAGTCCTACAGAGCTGAGGCCACCATAGATATTATATTCCTACAGAGCTGAGACCACCATAGATATTATAGTCCTACAGAGCTGTTGCCACTATAGATATTATAGTCCTACAGAGCTGAGGTCACCATAGATATTATAGTCCTACAGAGCTGAGGCCACCATAGATATTATAGTCCTACAGAGCTGAGACCACCATAGATATTATAGTCCTACAGAGCTGAGGCCACCATAGATATTATAGTCCTGCAGAGCTGAGGCTACTATAGATATTATAGTCCTACAGAGCTGAGGTCACCATAGATATTATAGTCCTACAGAGCTGAGGCCACTATAGATATTATAGTCCTACAGAGCTGAGACCACCATAGATATTATAGTCCTGCAGAGCTGAGACCACCATAGATATTATAGTCCTGGCAGAGCATGAGCCACCATCTATATTACAGTCCTGCAGAGCTGAGGCCACTATAGATATTATAGTCCTACAGAGCTGAGGCCACTATAGATATTATAGTCCTGCAGAGCTGAGGCCACTATAGATATTATAGTCCTGCAGAGCTGAGGCCACTATAGATATTATAGTCCCACAGAGCTGAGACCACCATAGATATTATAGTCCTGCAGAGCTGAGGCCACCATAGATATTATAGTCCTACAGAGCTGGGAGGCCACCATAGATATTATAGTCCTACAGAGCTGGAGACCACCAGATATTATAGTCCCACAGAGCTGAGACCACCATAGATATTATAGTCCTGCAGAGCTGAGGCCACCATAGATATTGTAGTCCCACAGAGCTGAGGCCACCATAGATATTATAGTCCCACACAGAGCTGAGACCACCATAGATATTTAGTCCTACAGAGCTGAGGCTACCATAGATATTATAGTCCTACAGAGCTGAGACCACCATAGATATTATAGTCCTACAGAGCTGTTGCCACTATAGATATTATAGTCCTACAGAGCTGAGACCACTATAGATATTATAGTCCTACAGAGCTGAGACCACCATAGATATTATAGTCCTACAGAGCTGAGGCCACTATAGATATTATAGTCCTGCAGAGCTGAGGCCACCATAGATATTATAGTCCTACAGAGCTGAGGCCACTATAGATATTATAGTCCTGCAGAGCTGAGGCCACCATAGATATTATAGTCCTACAGAGCTGAGGCCACTATAGATATTATAGTCCTACAGAGCTGAGGCCACTATAGATATTATAGTCCTGCAGAGCTGAGGCCACCTATAGATATTATAGTCCTACAGAGCTGAGGCCACTATAGATAT
>NW_027006857.1:0-2597 GCF_036934945.1 Oncorhynchus masou masou
AGGTGGTGGAAGGGTACCAGTGTAGAGGAGAGGAGGTGGAGGGGTACCAGTGTAGGGGGAGAGGAGGTGGAGGGATACCAGTGTAGAGGAGAGGAGGTGGAGGGATACCAGTGTAGGGGAGAGGAGGTGGAGGGATACCAGTGTAGAGGAGAGGAGGTGGAGGGATACCAGTGTAGGGGGAGAGGAGGTGGAGGGGTACCAGTGTAGGGGAGAGGAGGTGGAGGGTACCAGTGTAGAGGAGAGGAGGTGGAGGGGTACCAGTGTAGAGGAGAGGTGGAGGAGGTGGAGGGATACCAGTGTAGAGGAGAGGGAGGTGGAGGGGATACCAGTGTAGGGGGAGAGGGGAGGTGGAGGGTTACCAGTGTAGAGGAGAGGAGGTGGAGGGGTACCAGTGTAGAGGAGAGGAGGTGGAGGGGTACCAGTGTAAGGTACCAGGAGAGGAGGGGTGGAGGGGTACCAGTGTAGGGGGAGAGGAGGTGGAGGGTACCAGTGTAGGGGAGAGTGGAGGGGTACCAGTGTAGGGGGAGGGGTTACCAGTGTAGAGGAGAGGAGGTGGAGGGGTACCAGTGTAGAGGAGAGGAGATGGAGGGTTTCCAGAGTAGAGGAGAGGAGGTGGAGGGGTACCAGTGTAGGGGGAGAGGAGGTGGAGGGTTACCAGTGTAGAGGAGAGGAGGTGGAGGGTACCAGTGTAGGGAGAGGAGGTGGAGGGGTACCAGTGTAGAGGAGAGGAGGTGGAGGGGTACCAGTGTAGGGGAGAGGAGGTGGAGGGATACCAGTGTAGGGGGAGAGGAGGTGGAAGGGTACCAGTGTAGAGGAGAGAAGGTGGAGGGGTACCAGTGTAGGGGGAGAGGAGGTGGAGGGGTACCAGTGTAGAGGAGAGGAGGTGGAGGGGTACCAGTGTAGGGGGAGAGGAGGTGGAGGGGTACCAGTGTAGAGGAGAGGAGGTGGAGGGGTACCAGTGTAGGGAGAGGTGGTGGAAGGGTACCAGTGTACCAGTGTAGGGGAGAGGAGGTGGAGGGATACCAGTGTAGAGGGAGAGGAGGTGGAGGGATACCAGTGTAGAGAGGAGGTGGAGGGATACCAGTGTAGAGGAGGGAGGTGGAGGGATACCAGTGTAGGGGAGAGGGAGGTGGAGGGGGGTACCAGTGTAGGGGGAGAGGAGGTGGAGGGGTACCAGTGTAGAGGAGAGAGGAGGTGGAGGGGTACCAGTGTAGAGGAGAGAGGTGGAGGGGGTACCAGTGTAGGGGAGAGGAGGTGGAGGGATACCAGTGTAAGGGGGAGAGGAGGTGGAGGGATACCAGTGTAGAGGAGAGGAGGTGGAGGGGTACCAGTGTAGAGGAGAGGAGGTGGAGGGGTACCAGTGTAAGGGGAGAGGAGATGGAGGGGTACCAGTGTAGAGGAGAGGAGGTGGAGGGGTACCAGTGTAGAGGAAGAAGGAGGTGGAGGGGTTCCAGTGTAGGGGAGAGGAGGTGGAGGGGTACCAGTGTAGAGGAGAGGAGGTGGAGGGTACCAGTGTAGAGGAGGTGGTGGGGTACCAGTGTAGGGGGAGAGGAGGTGGAGGGGTACCAGTGTAGAGGAGAGGAGGTGGAGGGGTACCAGTGTAGGGGGAGAGGAGGTGGAAGGGTACCAGTGTAGAGGAGAGGAGGTGGAGGGGTACCAGTGTAGGGGAGAGGAGGTGGAGGGGATACCAGTGTAGAGGAGAGGAGGTGGAGGGGTACCAGTGTAGGGGGAGAGGAGGTGGAGGGGTACCAGTGTAGAGGAGAGGAGGTGGAGGGGTACCAGTGTTGGGGAGAGGAGGTGGAAGGGTACCAGTGTAGAGGAGAGGAGGTGGAGGGGTACCAGTGTAGGGGGAGAGGAGGTGGAGGGATACCAGTGTAGGGGGAGAGGAGGTGGAGGGATACCAGTGTAGAGGGAGAGGAGGTGGAGGGGTACCAGTGTAGAGGAGAGGAGGTGGAGGGGTACCAGTGTAGGGGAGAGGAGGTGGAGGGATACCAGTGTAGGGGGAGAGGAGGTGGAGGGGGTACCAGTGTAGGGAGAGGAGGTGGAGGGATACCAGTGTAGGGGGAGAGGAGGTGGAGGGATACCAGTGTAGAGGAGAGGAGGTGGAGGGATACCAGTGTAGGGGAGAGGAGGTGGAGGGGTACCAGTGTAGGGGGAGAGGAGGTGGAGGGATACCAGTGTAGGGGAGAGGAGGTGGAGGGATACCAGTGTAGAGGAGAGGAGGTGGAGGGGTACCAGTGTAGGGGAGAGGAGGTGGAGGGGTACCAGTGTAGAGGAGAGGAGGTGGAGGGGTACCAGTGTAGGGGAGAGGAGGTGGAGGGATACCAGTGTAGGGGGAGAGGAGGTGGAGGGATACCAGTGTAGGGAGAGGAGTGGAGGGTACCAGTGTAGGAGAGGAGTGGGGGTACCAGTGTAGGGGGAGAGGAGGTGGAGGGATACCAGTGTAGAGGAGAGGAGGTGGAGGGGTACCAGTGTAGGGGAGAGGAGGTGGAGGGATACCAGTGTAGGGGAGAGGAGTGTGGAGGGGTACCAGTGTAGGGGAGAGGAGGTGGAGGGATACCAGTGTAGGGGAGAGGAGGTGGAGGGGTACCAGTGTA
>NW_027006858.1:0-2597 GCF_036934945.1 Oncorhynchus masou masou
TGTCTCTGACTCTTATTTTTAAGGTTTCAATATTGTGAGACTAATCTTACCCCTGCTGAATGCAATGTATTCACATAAACTTCATGTTATTTGATGCGTCTCTTTTTGCTAAAACTGACGCTTCTCTGCTGATACCAGGCTGGAAAAACAGAAGCATATGCTGAGTACCTCATACCTATGGTAAAATATGGTGGTGGATCTTTGATGTTATGGGGCTATTTCATTTCGACTGTTCGGCATCAGGTCAACGACATCATGAACTTTAAATGCATTTCAGCCAAAACCATGTTTGCCTTTGCCAGGGGGCTGAAACTTGGCCGCAAGTGGATCTTCCAGCAACAGAATAACCCCAAACACTAATCAAAATCCACTAAGAACATTTTGCAATGGCCATCTCAGTCTCCTGTGGTTTGATTTGAAGAGGGCTGTCCATAATAGCAGACAAAGGATATCAAGGATCTGGAAAGGTTCTGTATGGAGAATAGGTCTAATATAACTTCCTGTGTGGTCTCCAATCTCGTGAAACATTTTAGAAAAAGGTGGTGTTGTTTTTTATATGTATTTTGATTACATTTTAGTCATCTTGCAGAAGCTCTTATTTAGAGGGACTTATTTATTGTATTTTACCTTTATTTTACTAGGCAAGTTAGTTAAGAACAAATTCTTATTTTCAATGACGACCTAGGAACAGTGGGTTAACTGCGTGTTCAGGGGCAGAACCTTGTCAGCTCAGGGATTTGAACTTGCAACCTTGCGGTTACTAGTCCAATGCTCTAACCACTAGGCTACACTGCAGGAGCAATTAAGGTTAAATACCTTGCTCATGGGCACATCAAATTATTTTTCTTAGGCAAACCTTTCGGTTACTGGCCTGACACTCTTAAACACTAGGCTACCACCCCCTGGCAAGGGAAGTATTGAAAACAGGGGTGCCAATAATTTTAACCGTATCACTTCAAGATTTGTTTTATTCCTTGTTAAACAACATCTCTTTCGCTGAATTTTATTAGTATAACGTAATAATTTAACATTTTTGTTCAAGCATACAATATACACTGAGTATATTAAACATTAGGAATATCTTCCTAATATTGAGTTGCACCGCCTCACTTTTGCCCTCCAGAACAGCATCAATTCGTCGGGGCATGGACTCTACAAGGTTTCGAAAGCATTCCACAGGGATGCTGGCCCTTGTTGACTCCAGTGCTCCCCACAGTTGTGTCAAATTGGCTGGATGTTGTCAGGAGTTCACCTAGGGGTCATGATAGGGGCTGTACCAAATGTTTGATGTATTATAATAATTGATTATGCTTATGTTGTATTAATAGAAGGGGAGGGGTTATCCACCTAGCTATGGATTTCATAGGACATGGTAGAGCGAAAAAGAATGAAAGAGATACTGCCTAGTGATAATTGACAGGTTTACCAGGTGGATGGAATATCCCACTACCAACTGTTATGCGCGAAAGTTGCAAGATTGATAATTAGAAATTATACTCAGGTTTGGAGTGCCTGATGTTTGTCTGCAGACAATGGGACCCATCTCATAGAAGATGTGGTTACCCAAATGGCCAAAATGATGGGCGCTGACCAGAAGTTTGTGTCCATCTATCAACGGCGGAATAACGAGAGTTACTGAGGGCTAATAAGAACATGAAAGGCTCCCTTGTCAAACTATGCCATTCCACAGGAATGACATGGGTAGAGGGATTGCCTCTTGTCCTCATGAAAATGTGCAGCAGCCTTAACAAAGGTATTGGGTGTACACCTTATGAAATGCTAACAAGACGACCAATGAACACACCAGGGGTGAGTCCTATGACTGACCGACAGATAGACATAACTGAGATAGTGTGACCATCTTCAGTACACGAAGGAACTAACTTCTGTTGTAAGATGTCTCCACTCTCACACTAGGAAAGCAGCGGACCCAATCCCAGATGAGGATCCAGATGCTCTGTCCATCTGTGTAGGAGACTGAGTGAAACTACGAGTCCATAAAAGAAAATGGAACCAGCCAAGATAGATGGGACCCTTCCAGGTGACCATGGCAACAAAAAAGGCTGAGATACACCGATGAGGAAGGTCAGAGGAGAAACGGGGAAGACCACAGCCAGAGGGCCGAGACCAAAGGCCAGAAGAACCAACAGAGGGTTCAGCCACAGAACCTGAAGAGTCACCAGATGTCGAGGACACCATCATACACACACACTATGGTTGTGAAACAAGAAAATTGCAACCATGGAAACACACATGCAGGGTATGTATTGCTCTCCAAATCCTACCCGTTCCCTTTGTGGATGGGGATGTGGAGAATAATAGATGGGTGAAAGCAGTGACGTACAGTGGGGAGAACAAGTATTTGATACACTGCCAATTTATCAGGTTTTCCTACTTACAAAGCATGTAGAGGTCTGTAATTGGGAAGGTGGATTATCCAATAAGACAATATGTAATAGTTCAGATGCAGCTAAAGATTTTAAGGAGGGTGGGCACATTGTAACTAAATGGCCAAGGTGGAAGAAGGTTCCTAGCGTACAACCAGGTAACAATTCCCAGCTGATTTAAATGCATAGGACCTCAAAAAGTACAATGGG
>NW_027006859.1:0-2594 GCF_036934945.1 Oncorhynchus masou masou
TCTCTCTCTCTCTCCCTCTCTCTCTCTCTCTCTCCATCTCTCTCTCTCTCTCTCTCTCTCTCTCTCTCTCTCTCTCTCTCCCTCCCCTCTCTCTCCCTCCCCACTCTCTCTCTTCATTCAATTCAATTCGCTTTATTAGGAAACATGTGTTAACATTGCCAAGCAAAGAAATTAACAAAATTAGTAGACATCACATACAGAAGTTTCAAACAATAAAGACATTACAAATGTCATATTATATATATACTTTAAATGTGCAATGAGACACAGATAAAATAAAAAGCATAGATATAGTTTATTACAATGGTTGTCTTCACTGGTGCCCTTTCTTGGCAACAGGTCACAAATCTTGCTCTTGGCACACAATTCACCCAGTAGATATATGGGAGTTTTTCAAAATTGGATTTGTTTTCGAATTCTTTGTGGATCTGTGTAATCTGAGGGAAATATGTCTCTCTAATATGGTCCTACATTGGGCAGGAGGTTAGGAAGTGCAGCTCAGTTTCCACCTCATTTTGTGGGCAGTGAGCACATAGCCTGTCTTCTCTTGAGAGCCATGTCTGCCTACGGCGACCTTTCTCAATAGCAAGCCTATGCTCGCTGAGTCTGTACATAGTCAAAGCTTTCCTTAATTTTTGGGTCAGTCACAGTGGTCAGGTATTCTGCCGCTGTGTACTCTCTGTAGTGAGGCCAAATAGCATTCTAGTTTGCTCTGTTTTTTTGTTAATTCTTTCCAATGTGTCAAGTAATTATCTTTTTGTTTTCTCATGATTTGGTTGGGTCTAATTGTGCTGCTGTCACTGGGGCTCTGTAGTGTGTGCTTGTGTTTGTGAACAGAGCCCCAGGATCAACTTCTAGGGACTCTTCTCCAGGTTCATCTCTCTGTAGGTGATGGCTTTGTTGTGGAAGGTTTGGGAATCGCTTCCTTTTAGGTGGTTATAGAATTTAACTGCTCTTTTCTGGATTTTGATAATTAGTGGGTATCGGCCTAATTCTGCTCTGCATGCATTATTTGGTGTTCTACGTTGTACACGGAGGATATTTTGCAGAATTCTGCGTGCAGAGTCTCAATTTGGTGTTTGTCCCATTTTGTGAAGTCTTGGTTGGTGAGCGGACCCCAGACCTCACAACCATAAAGGGCAATGGGCTCTATGACTGATTCAAGTATTTTAGCCAAATCCTAATTGGTATGTTGAAATTTATGTTCCTTTTGATGGCATAGAATGCCCTTCTTGCCTTGTCTCTCAGATCGTTCACAGCTTTGTGGAAGTTACCTGTGGCGCTGATGTTTAGGCCAAGGTATGTATAGTTTTTGTGTGCTCTAGGGCAACAGTGTCTAGATGGAATTTGTATTTGTGGTCCTGGTGACTGGACCTTTTTGGAACACCATTATTTTGGTCTTACTGAGATTTACTGTCAGGGCCCAGGTCTGACAGAATCTGTGCATAAGATCTAGGTGCTGCTGTAGGCCCTCCTTGGTTGGGTGACAGAAGCACCAGATCATCAGCAAACAGCAGACATTTGACTTCAGATTCTAGTAGGGTGAGGCCGGGTGCTGCAGACTTTTCTAGTGCCCGCGCCAGTTCGTTGATATATATGTTGAAGAGGGTGGGGCTTAAGCTGCATCCCTGTCTAACCCCACGACCCTGTGTGAAGAAATTTGTGTGTTTTTTGCCAATTTTAACCGCACACTTGTTGTTTGTGTACATGGATTTTATGATGTCGTATGTTTTACCCCCAACACCACTTTCCATCAGTTTGTATAGCAGACCCTCATGCCAAATTGAGTCGAAGGCTTTTTGAAATCAACAAAGCATGAGAAGACTTTGCCTTTGTTTTGGTTTGTTTGGTTGTCAATTAGGGTGTGCAGGGTGAATACATGGTCTGTTGTACGGTAATTTGGTAAAAAGCCAATTTGACATTTGCTCAGTACATTGTTTTCATTGAGGAAGTGTACGAGTCTGCTGTTAATGATAATGCAGAGGATTTTCCCAAGGTTACTGTTGACGCATATTCCACGGTAGTTATTGGGGTCAAATTTGTCTCCATTTTCGTGGATTGGGGTGATCAGTCCTGGTTCCAAATATTGGGGAAGATGCCAGAGCTAAGGATGATGTTAAAGAGTTTAGTATAGCCAATTGGAATTTGTTTCTGTATATTTGATCATTTCATTGAGGATACCATCAACACCACAGGCCTTTTGGGTTGGGTTTTTATTTGTCTGTAACTCATTCAATGTTATTGGAGAATCCAGTGGGTTCTTAGTTTTAATAGTTGATTCTAAGATCTGTATTTGTCAGTATATGTTTTGCCTTTATTCTTGTTATAGAGCCAAAAGATTGGAAAGTGGTTTACCCTACATCTCCATTTGGATAGATAATTCTTCGTGTTGTTGTTTGTTTTGTTTTCCAATTTTCCCAGAAGTGGTTAGAGTCTATGGATTCTTCAATTACATTGAGCTGATTTCTGATATGCTGTTCCTTCTTTTTCGTAGTGTATTTCTGTATTGTTTTAGTGATTCACCATAGTGAAGCAGACTCAGGTTTTCCGGGTCTCTATGTTTTTGGTTGACAGGTTTCTCAATTTCTTTCTTA
>NW_027006860.1:0-2594 GCF_036934945.1 Oncorhynchus masou masou
CACATGGTTAGGTAGGACACAAGATATCTGTTAGATAGGAACAACAGTAGTGACACATGGTTAGGTAGGACACAAGATATCTGTTAGACAGGAACAACAGTAACGTTATTGATACAAACCCTCAATGTGAAGTGATATTAATCCATAAATACAAAGCACAAGTACAACCCTTTTATATAAACATTTTACGGTAGTAAGAAAATAAACATTCACTTAATATTTCAATAAGTCACCTGCTAGTAAATCACCTGCTGGTAATAACTAGCGTGACATTGTAGTGCAGAGACCAACGGTGCTCGTTAGCTCGTCATTAACACGGCTAGCTAAGACAGCAACAACTTGGTTAACTGGCTGAAATAGGTCTTCAATTCATGAACGGCTAAATAAATATATACAGAGCCACATTCGCTATTGACTTTAGGATATATGAACCAGTTTTCCAAAACCACTATTGTGTTATACAGTTTGAAACAGTTTTTATGTACAGAGGAAGAGGACTCGAACCTGCTCTCAGAATATCTGTCAGACTGAGGAGCGGGCAGACCAACTTCCCAAATAGGAGAAGCATCAAAAACACACTAGTTGTTCTTTCAAAGAAAATAATACAAAATGGTAGGTCCGAAGATCTCTCGTATTACCAACCTTACTACAATGGCAGCAAATATTTTAATGAATTCAGTAACACGTAATGAAAGGAAACGTTATTTACATCACCCCTTTTCCTGAGGAGAATGGTTTCACCCACTACTCTCACGGAACTGAGGCTTTGACGTCAACAGTTTCACTTTGTTTCACCTTTGGTGACTAAACAGCTAATAACGTAGCTAAATACTGACATTATCCTCAATCGAGATATCTGTTCATATCTAAATACATGCCTCCTGCTTTGGTCTATTCCATTGATATTGTCAAACTGAACATTACATTGAACATGTGAGTCATTTAGCAGACGCTCTTATCCAGAGAGACTTACAGAGTGACTGGATACATTTTCATACGTTGCATTGGCAGGACAATTCCATTAGTAGTTGGGAGGGTAGAAACAGCCTAACACATCCACTGATACTGTGTGTAACCTGTCTGCAGTCAACCAGCCATCCAGACCGAAGTGAAGGCCTTGTTACAGAATGAAAACACCTTCTCTGATCGGCATGGCAGCTTTTATAATAAACATGTCAGTGGCGTCACAATGTTGCACAACAACAGCAGAACATTGGATGGAGGGTCATTGTACCATGACACAGTGTCCCTGTCTGTTCTACTGTATTATTTTATGTGGTATTACAATACATTAACAACGTGGGGCTGGTTTGCAACACTTCGTCAACCGCAGCCTACTCTGTTTTCCAGTGCTAAACTTGTTTGGGAAGCCAGTCTCTGAATCCCAATCAGAGTGCCTCTTTGCAGGCATACTATCTCACATGTGTATAGCCCTGTATGCATATGGAAGTACCAGGCCAGGGCTGTGGCTTTTGTCCCAATTTAGGCTTTGGGCCTTCGTCCTGTGGCCTAGGGTCATAGGGTCATTAAATATCGTATTTTATTCTGCTGTTATTTTATTCTGCTGTCCTGGGAAGTGTGAGGTAAGTACATAAACATTTTACTTTAAGGTCAAATGTACTGTAACTGGCTAGTTGTGAGAGAATCTAAATAAGTTGTTTACTGATCTCCTCTCCATTCTAGCACCATACGTTCTGTTGTTTACTGATCTCCTCTCCATTCTAGCACCATGCGTTCTGTTGTTTACTGATCTCCTCTCCATTCTAGCACCATACATTCTGTTGTTTATGTGATCTTCGTTCTGTTGGCTGATCTCCTCCATTCTAGCACCATGCGTTCTGTCCGCAATAGGCTGAGAGGCTGGACTGAGGGCTTGTAGGCCTGTTGTAACGCAGGTCCTCACCAGACATCACTGGCAACAACATCGCCTATGGACACAAACCCACCGTCGCTGGACCAGACAGGACTAGCAAAAGTGCTCTTCACTGATGAGTCACGGTTTTGTCTCACCAGGGGTGAGGAAGGAATGAGCGTTTACACCGAGGCCTGTACTCCTGAGCGTGGATCGATTTGGAGGTGGAGGGTCAAATCTAATCAAATCAAATTTTATTTGTTAGCAGTACTTTGTACTATGTTAATGCGAGTGTGAAGTATTTGTACTTTCGTTCCGACAATGCAAGTAATAACCAACAAGTAATCAACAGCAGTTCCCAAAACTACTGTCTTATACACAGGTGTAAGGGGATAAAAGAATGTACATGAAAGATATGAATGAGTGATGGTACAGAGCAGCATAGGCAAGATACAGTAGATGGTATCGAGTAGAGTATATACATTTGAGATGAGTATGTAAACAAAGTGGCATAGTTAAAGTGGCTAGTGATACATGTATTACATAAAGATGCAGTGGATGATATAGAGTACAGTATATACGTATACATATGAGATGAATAATGTAGGGTATGTAAACATTATATTAGGAAGCATTGTTTAAAGTGGCTTGTGATATATTTTACATCATTTCCCATCAATTCCCATTATTAAAGTGGCTGGAGTTGAGTCAGTGTGTTGGCAGTAGCCACTCAATGTTAGTT
>NW_027006861.1:0-2594 GCF_036934945.1 Oncorhynchus masou masou
GGGGCGAGAGAGTGAGCGCGAGCGAGAGAGCAGCAGGGCGAGAGAGAGCGAGCGAGACGAGCGAGGGGGCGAGAGAGAGAGCGGGCGAGAGAGAGCGGAGAGAGAGAGCGGGCGAGAGAGAGCGGGCGAGCGAGAGCGGGCGAGCGAGAGCGGGCGAGAGAGCGAGAGAGAGCGGGCGAGCGAGGGCGAGCGAGAAAGAGCGAGAGAGGGCGAGCGAGAGAGAGCGGGCGGGCGAAAGAGCGGGCGTGCGAGAGAGAGCGGGCGAGAGAGAGCGGGCGAGCGAGCGAGAGCGGGCGAGAGGGCGAGCGAGAGAGAGCGCGAGAGCGGGCGAGAGAGCGAGCGAGAGAGAGCGGGCGAGCGAGAGAGGGCGAGCGAGCGAGCGCGGGCGAGAGAGCGAGAGAGAGCGGGCGAGAGAGCGAGAGAGAGCGGGCGAGCGAGAGAGAGCGGGCGAGCGAGAGGGCGAGCGAGAGAGAGCGCGAGAGCGGGCGAGAGAGAGCGGGCGAGCGAGCGAGAGAGGGCGAGCGAGCGAGAGAGCGAGAGAGAGCGGGCGAGCGAGCGAGAGAGAGCGGGCGAGAGAGCGAGAGAGAGCGGGCGAGAGAGCGAGAGAGAGCGGGCGAGCGAGAGCGGGCGAGAGAGAGCGGGCGAGAGAGAGCGGGCGAGAGAGAGCGGGCGAGAGAGAGCGGGCGAGCGAGAGAGAGCGGGCGAGAGAGAGCGGGCGAGCGAGAGAGAGAGCGGAGCGAGCGAGAGAGCGAGCGAGAGAGAGCGAGCGAGAGAGAGCGGGCGAGAGAGAGCGGGCGAGAGAGAGAGCGAGCGAGAGAGAGCGGGCGAGCGAGAGCGGGCGAGAGAGAGCGGGCGAGAGAGAGCGGGCGAGAGAGAGCGAGAGCGGGCGAGCGAGAGCGGGCGAGAGAGAGCGGGCGAAGCGAGAGCGGGCGAGCGAGAGAGCGAGAGCGGAGCGAGAGAGAGCGGGCGAGAGAGAGCGGGCGAGAGAGAGAGAGCGGGCAGAGAGAGAGAGAGCGGGCGAGAGAGAGAGAGCGGGCGAGGCGAGAGAGACAGAGAGAGGGCAAGCGAGAGAGAGAGAGCGGGCGAGAGAGAGCGAGAGCGAGCGGGCGAGCGAGAGAGCGGGCGAGAGAGAGCGTGCGAGAGAGCGAGAGAGAGAGCGGGCGAGAGAGCGAGCGAGAGAGCGGGCGAGCGAGCGAGAGAGAGAGAGGGCGAGCGAGCGAGAGAGAGAGAGGGCGAGCGAGAGAGACAGGGCGAGCGAGAGAGAGAGAGAGAGCGGGCGAGCGAGAGCGGGCGAGCGAGAGAGGGCGAGCGAGAGAGGGCGAGCGAGAGAGGGCGAGCGAGAGAGGGCGAGCGAGAGCGGGCGAGCGAGAGAGGGCGAGCGAGAGAGGCGAGCGAGAGAGGGCGAGCGAGAGAGGGCGAGCGAGAGCGGGCGAGCGAGAGCGGGCGAGAGAGAGAGCGGGCGAGAGAGAGAGCGGGCAAGAGAGAGAGCGAGAGAGAGCGGGCGAGAGAGAGAGCGGGCGAGAGAGAGAGCGGGCGAGAGAGAGAGCGGGCGAGAGAGAGAGCGGGCGAGAGAGAGAGAGCGGGCGAGAGAGAGAGAGAGCGGGCGAGAGAGAGAGAGAGAGCGGGCGAGAGAGAGAGAGAGCGGGCGAGAGAGAGAGAGAGCGGGCGAGAGAGAGAGAGAGCGGGCGAGAGAGAGAGAGAGCGGGCGAGAGAGAGAGAGAGCGGGCGAGAGAGAGAGAGAGCGGGCGAGAGAGAGAGAGAGCGGGCGAGAGAGAGCGAGAGAGAGCGGGCGAGAGAGAGAGAGAGCGGGCGAGAGAGAGCGGCGAGCGGAGAGAGAGCGGGCGAGAGAGAGAGAGCGGGCGAGAGAGAGAGAGCGGGCGAGAGAGAGAGAGCGGGCGAGAGAGAGAGCGGGCGAGAGAGAGAGAGCGAGCGGAGAGAGAGAGCAGAGAGAGAGCGGGCGAGAGAGAGAGAGCGGGCGAGAGAGAGCGAGCGAGACGAGAGAGAGAGAGCGGGCGAGAGAGAGAGAGCGGGCGAGAGAGAGAGAGCGAGGCGAGAGAGAGAGAGCGGGCGAGAGAGAGAGAGCGGGCGAGAGAGAGAGAGCGGGCGAGAGAGAGAGAGCGGGCGAGAGAGAGAGAGCGGCGAGAGAGAGAGAGCGGGCGAGAGAGAGAGAGCGGGCGAGAGAGAGAGAGCGGGCGAGAGAGAGAGCGGGCGAGAGAGAGAGAGAGAGCGAGAGAGAGCGAGAGAGAGCGAGCGAGAGAGAGAGAGAGAGAGCGGGCGAGAGAGAGAGAGCGGGCAGAGAGAGAGAGCGGGCGAGAGAGAGAGAGCGGGCGAGAGAGAGAGAGCGGGCGAGAGAGAGAGAGAGAGCGGAGCGAGAGAGAGAGAGAGCGGGCGAGAGAGAGCGAGAGAGAGAGAGCGAGCAGAGAGAGAGCGGGCGAGAGAGAGCGAGAGCGGCGAGAGAGAGCGGGCAGAGAGAGAGCGAGCAGCGAGAGAGAGCGAGAGAGAGAGAGCGGGCGAGAGAGAGAGAGAGAGCGAGAGAGAGCGAGCGAGAGAGAGAGAGCGAGGGCGAGAGAGAGAGAGAGAGCGGGCGAGAGAGA
>NW_027006862.1:0-2593 GCF_036934945.1 Oncorhynchus masou masou
GGTCGCACCTTGGAGTTCATCCAGCGTAAGTTCTGGTGGCCTACCATAAGAGAAGACGTTGCCACTTTCGTCAATGCCTGCCCCGTGTGCTGCCAGGGCAAATCTTCTCACCTCCGCCCTCAAGGACTCCTTCACCCTTTACCTGTTCCCCACAGACCCTGGTCCCATATCTCATTGGACTTTATTACTGGACTTCCTCCATCCCATGGCAATACTACTATCCTAGTCATAATCGACAGGTTTTCAAAGGCGGCCAGGTTCGTCCCTCTGACTAAGTTACCTTCTGCCAAGGAAACGGCTGAGTTGGTAATTAATCATGTGTTCCGAGT
Organism: Oncorhynchus masou masou; assembly: GCF_036934945.1. Classification (NCBI taxonomy): domain Eukaryota; kingdom Metazoa; phylum Chordata; class Actinopteri; order Salmoniformes; family Salmonidae; genus Oncorhynchus; species Oncorhynchus masou. The sequence continues at coordinate 330 of NW_027006862.1, forward strand.
CTTCGGCATTCCTCAAGATGTGGTTTCTGACAGAGGTCCCCAGTTCGCCTCAAGGTTTTGGAAGGCCTTCTGCCAACTCATGGGGGCTTCTGCCAGTCTATCTTCAGGGTACCATCCGGAGTCCAACGGCCAAACAGAGAGGATGAATCAAGAGCTGGAAACCACCCTCCGATGTATGACTCGTGACAACCCGTCCACATGGTCATCCTTATTGTTTGGGCCGGCTGATGCGCACAACACCTTGCGCTCCTCCTCCACTGGTATGTCCCCGCACGAGTGTCAGTTTGGCTGCGCTCCTCCATTGTTCCCTGACCAGGAGGCAGAAGTCAGTGTGCCTTCAGCCTTGAGATTCGTCAGACGCTGTCGGCTTATGTGGAGGAAGACCCATCTTAATCTGATGCGTTCCTCACAGAGGTATCAACAACAAGCCAACAGACGTCGCGTCCCGGGCCTACTCCTGCGCCCGGCCAGAGAGTCTGGCTTTCCACAAGAGACTTACCTCTACGGGTGGAGTCTCGCAAGCTCTCCCAAAAATACATCGGTCCCTTCAAGGTTGCTATGAGAGCAAACCTAGTTTTCTTATCGCCACTTACCCAGATCCCTTTAAGATTAACCTGACACAAATATTATTGTTAAAACCTGTTTTTCTCCCTTGTCCCGGCAGACAGACCTCCCCTCCGCCGTGTCATTGGAGGCCAGCCGCTTTATACCGCCCACCGGATACTGGATTCCCGCCTCGGGTGCAGCGGTCCTGGCAGTATCTGGTGGACTGGGAAGGTTACGGTCCTGAGGAGCTCTCCTGGGTTCCTGCCAAAGACATCCTGGACCCTGACTCATTCGTCAGTTCAGGGTCCTCCACCCTGAGAGGGCTGGCAGGAACGTCAGGAGCTGTTCCTAGGGGGATCCCACAGGATTTGGCCAGGGTTGTTCCGGTTTTTTGTCAGTAGATGTCCCACAGCTTTTTTGTCCCTGTGTTTTTCCTTGATCCCCATTATTGTTTGCACCTGTGTCTCGTTTCCTGATTGTATTTAAACCCTTTGTTTCCCTCAGTTCTGTGCTCTGTGTTTGTATGTTAGCACCCTGCCCTAGTGTTCTGTGTGCTCTTGTCGATTCCGGGTGAAGTTCTGTGGTATTCTGTTTTTTGTTCTTGTTTATTTTTTTGGTGAGTTTCTTTTTTGAGGTCTTTGTGTTTTTCCTACCACCTTTTGGATTTGCCATTTTTTGTATTTTAGGATTTTTTCTTTATTAAATACACCGTCTTAAGTACTGCTGTGTCTGCCTCATCTTCTGGGTTCTGCTGACTATTCGTGGCTCAGTTGGTTAAGTGACTGTTTCTCACTCCGGAGACCCAGGTTCGAAACCGGGTCCTGACAGTTCCCACATATGCTGAGCACTTGTTGGCTGCTTTTCCTTTTCCTTGAGGTTGGGTGATTGTGGAGGACAGGTCATCTGTTGGATTATTCCATCACTCTCCTTCTTGGTAAAATAGCCCTTACACAGTCTGGAGGTGTGTTGGGTCATTGTCCTGATGAAAAACAAATGATAGTCCCTCTAAGCCCAAAACCAGATGGGATGGCGCATTGCTTCAGGATGCTTTTAGCCATGCTGGTAAAGAGTGACTTGAATTCTAAATAAATCCTTGAGAGTGTCAATGTGTGTGGTGTGTCTGTGTGTGTGTGGTGTGTGTGTGCGTGTGTGTGTGTGGTGTGTGGTGTGTGTGTGTAGTGTGTGGTTTGTGTGTGTGTGTGTGTGTGTGTAACACTATTACAGGGTCCTATGTAAACTCAGGTGAGGGTGGGAACTGCAGCGATAGTCCTAGGAGGGTCCTGTTGGGAATTCCTGGCATTCCTGAAACAACACACACACACACACACACACACACACACACACACACACACACACACACACACACACACACACACACAGCTGTGTTCCTAACATTGGAGCAAGCAACTTCCTAGTTCACTCCGCAGCCTGTTTTCTGTAATCCACCCACCCATCCTCTCTCCTCTGCTCCCTCCACCTCACCCCTCACATTGTTATTCCTACCATTCCTTTCCATACATCCTACACCCTTCTTGCTCCCCTCCCCTCCCCACTCCTTCTCCTCTTCTCCTTCAGTTATGTTGTCCTCTTCTCCCAGCAGCCTCGAGGCTCAGCACAGATATTATTGTTTATCTTCCTTCCTTGCTTCCTCCTCTTTCCTCCCTCTCCTTTCCTCCTCTCTTCCTCCCTCCTTGCTTCCCTCCTCTCTTCCTCCCCTC